>NC_084744.1:0-162522 GCF_033978785.1 Entelurus aequoreus
AGAGGTGATTTTTAGCCACTCTCGATTTTGTACTTAGAAAAAATCCAATTTTTTTTTTTTTTCTTTTTTTTTTCTAAGTGTCTGATCGAGAGAAGGAAAAAGAGGTGATTTTTAGCCACTCTCGATTTTGTACTTAGAAAAAATCCAAATTTTTTTTTTTTTTTTTTCCGTTTTTTTTCTAAGTGTCTGATCGAGAGAAGGAAAAAGAGGTGATTTTTAGCCTCTCTCGATTTTCTACTTAGAAAAAATCCAAATTTTTTTTTTTTTTTTTTCCGTTTTTTTTCTAAGTGTCTGATCGAGAGAAGGAAAAAGAGGTGATTTTTAGCCTCTCTTGATTTTTTTACTTAGAAAAAAAAATCCAATTTTTTTTTTTTTTTTTCATTTTTTTTTCTAAGTGTCTGATCGAGAGAAGGAAAAAGAGGTGATTTTTAGCCACTCTCGATTTTGTACTTAGAAAAAATCCAAATTTTTTTTTTTTTTTTTCCGTTTTTTTTCTAAGTGTCTGATCGAGAGAAGAAAAAAGAGGTGATTTTTAGCCTCTCTCGATTTTGTACTTAGAAAAAATCCAATTTTTTATTTTTTTTTTTCATTTTTTTTTCTAAGTGTCTGATCGAGAGAAGGAAAAAGAGGTGATTTTTAGCCACTCTCGATTTTGTACTTAGAAAAAATCCAAATTTTTTTTTTTTTTTTTTCCGTTTTTTTTCTAAGTGTCTGATCGAGAGAAGGAAAAAGAGGTGATTTTTAGCCTCTCTTGATTTTGTACTTAGAAAAAATCCAATTTTTTTTTTTTTTTTCATTTTTTTTTCTAAGTGTCTGATCGAGAGAAGGAAAAAGAGGTGATTTTTAGCCACTCTCGATTTTGTACTTAGAAAAAATCCAAATTTTTTTTTTTTTTTTTCCGTTTTTTTTCTAAGTGTCTGATCGAGAGAAGGAAAAGGAGGTGATTTTTAGCCACTCTCGATTTTGTACTTAGAAAAAATCCAAATTTTTTTTTTTTTTTTTTCCGTTTTTTTTCTAAGTGTCTGATCGAGAGAAGGAAAAAGAGGTGATTTTTAGCCTCTCTCGATTTTGTACTTAGAAAAAATCCGAATTTTTTTTTTTTTGTTCCGTTTTTTTTCTAAGTGTCTGATCGAGAGAAGGAAAAAGAGGTGATTTTTAGCCTCTCTCGATTTTGTACTTAGAAAAAATCCAAATATATTTTTTTTTTTTTTCCGTTTTTTTTCTAAGTGTCTGATCGAGAGAAGGAAAAAGAGGTGATTTTTAGCCTCTCTTGATTTTGTACTTAGAAAAAATCCAATTTTTTTTTTTTTTTCTCATTTTTTTTTCTAAGTGTCTGATCGAGAGAAGGAAAAAGAGGTGATTTTTAGCCACTCTCGATTTTGTACTTAGAAAAAATCCAAATATATATATTTTTTTTTTCCGTTTTTTTTCTAAGTGTCTGATCGAGAGAAGGAAAAAGAGGTGATTTTTAGCCTCTCTTGATTTTGTACTTAGAAAAAAATCCAATTTTTTTTTTTTTTTTTTCATTTTTTTTTCTAAGTGTCTGATCGAGAGAAGGAAAAAGAGGTGATTTTTAGCCACTCTCGATTTTGTACTTAGAAAAAATCCAAATTTTTTTTTTTTTTTTTTTCGTTTTTTTTCTAAGTGTCTGATCGAGAGAAGGAAAAAGAGGTGATTTTTAGCCTCTCTCGATTTTGTACTTAGAAAAAATCCAATTTTTTTTTTTTTTTTTTCATTTTTTTTTCTAAGTGTCTGATCGAGAGAAGGAAAAAGAGGTGATTTTTAGCCACTCTCGATTTTGTACTTAGAAAAAATCCAATTTTTTTTTTTTTTTTTTTCCGTTTTTTTTCTAAGTGTCTGATCGAGAGAAGGAAAAAGAGGTGATTTTTAGCCTCTCTTGATTTTGTACTTAGAAAAAAATCCAATTTTTTTTTTTTTTTTTTCATTTTTTTTTCTAAGTGTCTGATCGAGAGAAGGAAAAAGAGGTGATTTTTAGCCACTCTCGATTTTGTACTTAGAAAAAATCCAAATTTTTTTTTTTTTTTTTTCGTTTTTTTTCTAAGTGTCTGATCGAGAGAAGGAAAAAGAGGTGATTTTTAGCCTCTCTCGATTTTGTACTTAGAAAAAATCCAATTTTTTTTTTTTTTTTTTCATTTTTTTTTCTAAGTGTCTGATCGAGAGAAGGAAAAAGAGGTGATTTTTAGCCACTCTCGATTTTGTACTTAGAAAAAATCCAATTTTTTTTTTTTTTTTTTTCCGTTTTTTTTCTAAGTGTCTGATCGAGAGAAGGAAAAGGAGGTGATTTTTAGCCACTCTCGATTTTGTACTTAGAAAAAATCCAATTTTTTTTTTTTTTTTTCCGTTTTTTTTCTAAGTGTCTGATCGAGAGAAGGAAAAAGAGGTGATTTTTAGCCTCTCTTGATTTTGTACTTAGAAAAAATCAAATTTTTTTTTTTTTTTTTTCATTTTTTTTTCTAAGTGTCTGATCGAGAGAAGGAAAAAGAGGTGATTTTTAGCCACTCTCGATTTTGTACTTAGAAAAAATCCAAATTTTTTTTTTTTTTTTTCCGTTTTTTTTCTAAGTGTCTGATCGAGAGAAGGAAAAAGAGGTGATTTTTAGCCTCTCTTGATTTTGTACTTAGAAAAAAATCCAATTTTTTTTTTTTTTTTTCTTTTTTTTTTCTAAGTGTCTGATCGAGAGAAGGAAAAAGAGGTGATTTTTAGCCACTCTCGATTTTGTACTTAGAAAAAATCCAAATTTTTTTTTTTTTTTTTTCCGTTTTTTTTCTAAGTGTCTGATCGAGAGAAGGAAAAGGAGGTGATTTTTAGCCACTCTCGATTTTGTACTTAGAAAAAATCCAAATGTTTTTTTTTTTTTTTCCGTTTTTTTTCTAAGTGTCTGATCGAGAGAAGGAAAAAGAGGTGATTTTTAGCCTCTCTCGATTTTGTACTTAGAAAAAATCCAAATTTTTTTTTTTTTTTTTCCGTTTTTTTTCTAAGTGTCTGATCGAGAGAAGGAAAAAGAGGTGATTTTTAGCCTCTCTTGATTTTGTACTTTGAAAAAAATCCAATTTTTTTTTTTTTTTTCTTTTTTTTTTCTAAGTGTCTGATCGAGAGAAGGAAAAAGAGGTGATTTTTAGCCACTCTCGATTTTGTACTTATAAAAAATCCAATTTTTTTTTTTTTTTTTTCCGTTTTTTTTTCTAAGTGTCTGATCGAGAGAAGGAAAAAGAGGTGATTTTTAGCCTCTCTCGATTTTGTACTTAGAAAAAATCCAAATTTTTTTTTTTTTTTTTTCATTTTTTTTTCTAAGTGTCTGATCGAGAGAAGGAAAAAGAGGTGATTTTTAGCCACTCTCGATTTTGTACTTAGAAAAAATCCAATTTTTTTTTTTTTTTTTCTTTTTTTTTTCTAAGTGTCTGATCGAGAGAAGGAAAAAGAGGTGATTTTTAGCCACTCTCGATTTTGTACTTAGAAAAAATCCAAATTTTTTTTTTTTTTTTTTCCGTTTTTTTTCTAAGTGTCTGATCGAGAGAAGGAAAAAGAGGTGATTTTTAGCCTCTCTCGATTTTCTACTTAGAAAAAATCCAAATTTTTTTTTTTTTTTTTTTCCGTTTTTTTTGTAAGTGTCTGATCGAGAGAAGGAAAAAGAGGTGATTTTTAGCCTCTCTTGATTTTGTACTTAGAAAAAATCCAATTTTTTTTTTTTTTTTTTCTTTTTTTTTTCTAAGTGTCTGATCGAGAGAAGGAAAAAGAGGTGATTTTTAGCCACTCTCGATTTTGTACTTAGAAAAAATCCAAATTTTTTTATTTTTTTTTTTCCGTTTTTTTTCTAAGTGTCTGATCGAGAGAAGGAAAAAGAGGTGATTTTTAGCCTCTCTCGATTTTGTACTTAGAAAAAATCCAAATTTTTTTTTTTTTTTTTTTCCGTTTTTTTTCTAAGTGTCTGATCGAGAGAAGGAAAAAGAGGTGATTTTTAGCCTCTCTTGATTTTGTACTTTGAAAAAAATCCAATTTTTTTTTTTTTTTTTCCGTTTTTTTTCTAAGTGTCTGATCGAGAGAAGGAAAAAGAGGTGATTTTTAGCCACTCTCGATTTTGTACTTAGAAAAAATCAAAATTTTTTTTTTTTTTTTCCGTTTTTTTTCTAAGTGTCTGATCGAGAGAAGGAAAAAGAGGTGATTTTTAGCCACTCTCGATTTTGTACTTAGAAAAAATCCAAATTTTTTTTTTTTTTTTCCCGTTTTTTTTCTAAGTGTCTGATCGAGAGAAGGAAAAAGAGGTGATTTTTAGCCTCTCTCGATTTTGTACTTAGGAAAAATCCAATTTTTTTTTTTTTTTTTTCCGTTTTTTTTTCTAAGTGTCTGATCGAGAGAAGGAAAAAGAGGTGATTTTTAGCCTCTCTCGATTTTGTACTTAGAAAAAATCCAATTTTTTTTTTTTTTTTTTCTTTTTTTTTTCTAAGTGTCTGATCGAGAGAAGGAAAAAGAGGTGATTTTTAGCCACTCTCGATTTTGTACTTAGAAAAAATCCAATTTTTTTTTTTTTTTTTTTTCCGTTTTTTTTCTAAGTGTCTGATCGAGAGAAGGAAAAGGAGGTGATTTTTAGCCACTCTCGATTTTGCACTTAGAAAAAATCCAAATTTTTTTTTTTTTTTTCCGTTTTTTTTCTAAGTGTCTGATCGAGAGAAGGAAAAAGAGGTGATTTTTAGCCTCTCTCGATTTTGTACTAAGAAAAAATCCAATTTTTTTTTTTTTTTTTTCCGTTTTTTTTCTAAGTGTCTGATCGAGAGAAGGAAAAAGAGGTGATTTTTAGCCTCTTTTGATTTTGTACTTTGAAAAAAATCCAATTTTTTTTTTTTTTTCTTTTTTTTTTCTAAGTGTCTGATCGAGAGAAGGAAAAAGAGGTGATTTTTAGCCACTCTCGATTTTGTACTTAGAAAAAATCCAATTTTTTTTTTTTTTTTTTCCGTTTTTTTTCTAAGTGTCTGATCGAGAGAAGGAAAAAGAGGTGATTTTTAGCCTCTCTCGATTTTGTACTTAGAAAAAATCCAAATTTTTTTTTTTTTTTTTCATTTTTTTTTCTAAGTGTCTGATCGAGAGAAGGAAAAAGAGGTGATTTTTAGCCACTCTCGATTTTGTACTTAGAAAAAATCCAAATTTTTTTTTTTTTTTTTCCGTTTTTTTTCTAAGTGTCTGATCGAGAGAAGGAAAAAGAGGTGATTTTTAGCCTCTCTCGATTTTGTACTTAGAAAAAATCCAAATTTTTTTTTTTTTTTTTTTCCGTTTTTTTTCTAAGTGTCTGATCGAGAGAAGGAAAAAGAGGTGATTTTTAGCCTCTCTTGATTTTGTACTTTGAAAAAAATCCAATTTTTTTTTTTTTCTTTTTTTTTTCTAAGTGTCTGATCGAGAGAAGGAAAAAGAGGTGATTTTTAGCCACTCTCGATTTTATACTTAGAAAAAATCCAATTTTTTTTTTTTTTTTTTTCCGTTTTTTTTCTAAGTGTCTGATCGAGAGAAGGAAAAAGAGGTGATTTTTAGCCTCTCTCGATTTTGTACTTAGGAAAAATCCAATTTTTTTTTTTTTTTTTTTCCGTTTTTTTTCTAAGTGTCTGATCGAGAAAAGGAAAAAGAGGTGATTTTTAGCCTCTCTCGATTTTGTACTTAGAAAAAATCCAATTTTTTTTTTTTTTTTTCTTTTTTTTTTCTAAGTGTCTGATCGAGAGAAGGAAAAAGAGGTGATTTTTAGCCACTCTCGATTTTGTACTTAGAAAAAATCCAATTTTTTTTTTTTTTTTTTTCCGTTTTTTTTCTAAGTGTCTGATCGAGAGAAGGAAAAGGAGGTGATTTTTAGCCACTCTCGATTTTGCACTTAGAAAAAATCCAATTTTTTTTTTTTTTTTTCCGTTTTTTTTCTAAGTGTCTGATCGAGAGAAGGAAAAAGAGGTGATTTTTAGCCTCTCTCGATTTTGTACTAAGAAAAAATCCAATTTTTTTTTTTTTTTTTTTTCCGTTTTTTTTCTAAGTGTCTGATCGAGAGAAGGAAAAAGAGGTGATTTTTAGCCTCTTTTGATTTTGTACTTTGAAAAAAATCCAATTTTTTTTTCTTTTTCTTTTTTTTTTCTAAGTGTCTGATCGAGAGAAGGAAAAAGAGGTGATTTTTAGCCACTCTCGATTTTGTACTTAGAAAAAATCCAATTTTTTTTTTTTTTTTTTCCGTTTTTTTTCTAAGTGTCTGATCGAGAGAAGGAAAAAGAGGTGATTTTTAGCCTCTCTCGATTTTGTACTTAGAAAAAATCCAAATTTTTTTTTTTTTTTTTTCATTTTTTTTTCTAAGTGTCTGATCGAGAGAAGGAAAAAGAGGTGATTTTTAGCCACTCTCGATTTTGTACTTAGAAAAAATCCAAATTTTTTTTTTTTTTTTTCCGTTTTTTTTCTAAGTGTCTGATCGAGAGAAGGAAAAAGAGGTGATTTTTAGCCTCTCTCGATTTTGTACTTAGAAAAAATCCAAATTTTTTTTTTTTTTTTTTTCCGTTTTTTTTCTAAGTGTCTGATCGAGAGAAGGAAAAAGAGGTGATTTTTAGCCTCTCTTGATTTTGTACTTTGAAAAAAATCCAATTTTTTTTTTTTTTCTTTTTTTTTTCTAAGTGTCTGATCGAGAGAAGGAAAAAGAGGTGATTTTTAGCCACTCTCGATTTTATACTTAGAAAAAATCCAATTTTTTTTTTTTTTTTTCCCCGTTTTTTTTCTAAGTGTCTGATCGAGAGAAGGAAAAAGAGGTGATTTTTAGCCTCTCTCGATTTTGTACTTAGAAAAAATCCAATTTTTTTTTTTTTTTTTTCATTTTTTTTTCTAAGTGTCTGATCGAGAGAAGGAAAAAGAGGTGATTTTTAACCACTCTCGATTTTGTACTTAGAAAAAATCCAAATTTTTTTTTTTTTTTTCCGTTTTTTTTCTAAGTGTCTGATCGAGAGAAGGAAAAAGAGGGGATTTTTAGCCTCTCTCGATTTTGTACTAAGAAAAAATCCAATTTTTTTTTTTTTTTTTTCCGTTTTTTTTCTAAGTGTCTGATCGAGAGAAGGAAAAAGAGGTGATTTTTAGCCTCTCTTGATTTTGTACTTTGAAAAAAATCCAATTTTTTTTTTTTTTTCTTTTTTTTTTCTAAGTGTCTGATCGAGAGAAGGAAAAAGAGGTGATTTTTAGCCACTCTCGATTTTGTACTTAGAAAAAATCCAAATTTTTTTTTTTTTTTCCCGTTTTTTTTCTAAGTGTCTGATCGAGAGAAGGAAAAAGAGGTGATTTTTAGCCTCTCTCGATTTTGTACTTAGGAAAAATCCAATTTTTTTTTTTTTTTTTTTCCGTTTTTTTTCTAAGTGTCTGATCGAGAGAAGGAAAAAGAGGTGATTTTTAGCCTCTCTCGATTTTGTACTTAGGAAAAATCCAATTTTTTTTTTTTTTTTTTTCCGTTTTTTTTCTAAGTGTCTGATCGAGAGAAGGAAAAAGAGGTGATTTTTAGCCTCTTTTGATTTTGTACTTTGAAAAAAATCCAATTTTTTTTTCTTTTTCTTTTTTTTTTCTAAGTGTCTGATCGAGAGAAGGAAAAAGAGGTGATTTTTAGCCACTCTCGATTTTGTACTTAGAAAAAATCCAATTTTTTTTTTTTTTTTTTCCGTTTTTTTTCTAAGTGTCTGATCGAGAGAAGGAAAAAGAGGTGATTTTTAGCCTCTCTCGATTTTGTACTTAGAAAAAATCCAAATTTTTTTTTTTTTTTTTTCATTTTTTTTTCTAAGTGTCTGATCGAGAGAAGGAAAAAGAGGTGATTTTTAGCCACTCTCGATTTTGTACTTAGAAAAAATCCAAATTTTTTTTTTTTTTTTTCCGTTTTTTTTCTAAGTGTCTGATCTCTGATCGAGAGAAGGAAAAAGAGGTGATTTTTAGCCTCTCTCGATTTTGTACTTAGAAAAAATCCAAATTTTTTTTTTTTTTTTTTTCCGTTTTTTTTCTAAGTGTCTGATCGAGAGAAGGAAAAAGAGGTGATTTTTAGCCTCTCTTGATTTTGTACTTTGAAAAAAATCCAATTTTTTTTTTTTTTCTTTTTTTTTTCTAAGTGTCTGATCGAGAGAAGGAAAAAGAGGTGATTTTTAGCCACTCTCGATTTTATACTTAGAAAAAATCCAATTTTTTTTTTTTTTTTTTTCCGTTTTTTTTCTAAGTGTCTGATCGAGAGAAGGAAAAAGAGGTGATTTTTAGCCTCTCTCGATTTTGTACTTAGGAAAAATCCAATTTTTTTTTTTTTTTTCCCCGTTTTTTTTCTAAGTGTCTGATCGAGAGAAGGAAAAAGAGGTGATTTTTAGCCTCTCTCGATTTTGTACTTAGAAAAAATCCAATTTTTTTTTTTTTTTTTTCATTTTTTTTTCTAAGTGTCTGATCGAGAGAAGGAAAAAGAGGTGATTTTTAACCACTCTCGATTTTGTACTTAGAAAAAATCCAAATTTTTTTTTTTTTTTTCCGTTTTTTTTCTAAGTGTCTGATCGAGAGAAGGAAAAAGAGGGGATTTTTAGCCTCTCTCGATTTTGTACTAAGAAAAAATCCAATTTTTTTTTTTTTTTTTTCCGTTTTTTTTCTAAGTGTCTGATCGAGAGAAGGAAAAAGAGGTGATTTTTAGCCTCTCTTGATTTTGTACTTTGAAAAAAATCCAATTTTTTTTTTTTTTTCTTTTTTTTTTCTAAGTGTCTGATCGAGAGAAGGAAAAAGAGGTGATTTTTAGCCACTCTCGATTTTGTACTTAGAAAAAATCCAAATTTTTTTTTTTTTTTTCCCGTTTTTTTTCTAAGTGTCTGATCGAGAGAAGGAAAAAGAGGTGATTTTTAGCCTCTCTCGATTTTGTACTTAGGAAAAATCCAATTTTTTTTTTTTTTTTTTTCCGTTTTTTTTCTAAGTGTCTGATCGAGAGAAGGAAAAAGAGGTGATTTTTAGCCTCTCTCGATTTTGTACTTAGGAAAAATCCAATTTTTTTTTTTTTTTTTTTCCGTTTTTTTTCTAAGTGTCTGATCGAGAGAAGGAAAAAGAGGTGATTTTTAGCCTCTCTCGATTTTGTACTTAGAAAAAATCCAATTTTTTTTTTTTTTTTTCTTTTTTTTTTCTAAGTGTCTGATCGAGAGAAGGAAAAAGAGGTGATTTTTAGCCACTCTCGATTTTGTACTTAGAAAAAATCCAATTTTTTTTTTTTTTTTTTTCCGTTTTTTTTCTAAGTGTCTGATCGAGAGAAGGAAAAGGAGGTGATTTTTAGCCACTCTCGATTTTGCACTTAGAAAAAATCCAAATTTTTTTTTTTTTTTTCCGTTTTTTTTCTAAGTGTCTGATCGAGAGAAGGAAAAAGAGGTGATTTTTAGCCTCTCTCGATTTTGTACTAAGAAAAAATCCAATTTTTTTTTTTTTTTTTTTCCGTTTTTTTTCTAAGTGTCTGATCGAGAGAAGGAAAAAGAGGTGATTTTTAGCCTCTTTTGATTTTGTACTTTGAAAAAAATCCAATTTTTTTTTTTTTTTCTTTTTTTTTTCTAAGTGTCTGATCGAGAGAAGGAAAAAGAGGTGATTTTTAGCCACTCTCGATTTTGTACTTAGAAAAAATCCAATTTTTTTTTTTTTTTTTTCCGTTTTTTTTCTAAGTGTCTGATCGAGAGAAGGAAAAAGAGGTGATTTTTAGCCTCTCTCGATTTTGTACTTAGAAAAAATCCAAATTTTTTTTTTTTTTTTTTCATTTTTTTTTCTAAGTGTCTGATCGAGAGAAGGAAAAAGAGGTGATTTTTAGCCACTCTCGATTTTGTACTTAGAAAAAATCCAAATTTTTTTTTTTTTTTTTCCGTTTTTTTTCTAAGTGTCTGATCGAGAGAAGGAAAAAGAGGTGATTTTTAGCCTCTCTCGATTTTGTACTTAGAAAAAATCCAAATTTTTTTTTTTTTTTTCCGTTTTTTTTCTAAGTGTCTGATCGAGAGAAGGAAAAAGAGGTGATTTTTAGCCTCTCTCGATTTTGTACTAAGAAAAAATCCAATTTTTTTTTTTTTTTTTTTCCGTTTTTTTTCTAAGTGTCTGATCGAGAGAAGGAAAAAGAGGTGATTTTTAGCCTCTTTTGATTTTGTACTTTGAAAAAAATCCAATTTTTTTTTTTTTTTCTTTTTTTTTTCTAAGTGTCTGATCGAGAGAAGGAAAAAGAGGTGATTTTTAGCCACTCTCGATTTTGTACTTAGAAAAAATCCAATTTTTTTTTTTTTTTTTTCCGTTTTTTTTCTAAGTGTCTGATCGAGAGAAGGAAAAAGAGGTGATTTTTAGCCTCTCTCGATTTTGTACTTAGAAAAAATCCAAATTTTTTTTTTTTTTTTTTCATTTTTTTTTCTAAGTGTCTGATCGAGAGAAGGAAAAAGAGGTGATTTTTAGCCACTCTCGATTTTGTACTTAGAAAAAATCCAAATTTTTTTTTTTTTTTTTCCGTTTTTTTTCTAAGTGTCTGATCGAGAGAAGGAAAAAGAGGTGATTTTTAGCCTCTCTCGATTTTGTACTTAGAAAAAATCCAAATTTTTTTTTTTTTTTTTTTCCGTTTTTTTTCTAAGTGTCTGATCGAGAGAAGGAAAAAGAGGTGATTTTTAGCCTCTCTTGATTTTGTACTTTGAAAAAAATCCAATTTTTTTTTTTTTTCTTTTTTTTTTCTAAGTGTCTGATCGAGAGAAGGAAAAAGAGGTGATTTTTAGCCACTCTCGATTTTATACTTAGAAAAAATCCAATTTTTTTTTTTTTTTTTTTCCGTTTTTTTTCTAAGTGTCTGATCGAGAGAAGGAAAAAGAGGTGATTTTTAGCCTCTCTCGATTTTGTACTTAGGAAAAATCCAATTTTTTTTTTTTTTTTCCCCGTTTTTTTCTAAGTGTCTGATCGAGAGAAGGAAAAAGAGGTGATTTTTAGCCTCTCTCGATTTTGTACTTAGAAAAAATCCAATTTTTTTTTTTTTTTTTTCATTTTTTTTTCTAAGTGTCTGATCGAGAGAAGGAAAAAGAGGTGATTTTTAACCACTCTCGATTTTGTACTTAGAAAAAATCCAAATTTTTTTTTTTTTTTTCCGTTTTTTTTCTAAGTGTCTGATCGAGAGAAGGAAAAAGAGGGGATTTTTAGCCTCTCTCGATTTTGTACTAAGAAAAAATCCAATTTTTTTTTTTTTTTTTTTCCGTTTTTTTTCTAAGTGTCTGATCGAGAGAAGGAAAAAGAGGTGATTTTTAGCCTCTCTTGATTTTGTACTTTGAAAAAAATCCAAATTTTTTTTTTTTTTCTTTTTTTTTTCTAAGTGTCTGATCGAGAGAAGGAAAAAGAGGTGATTTTTAGCCACTCTCGATTTTGTACTTAGAAAAAATCCAAATTTTTTTTTTTTTTTTCCCGTTTTTTTTCTAAGTGTCTGATCGAGAGAAGGAAAAAGAGGTGATTTTTAGCCTCTCTCGATTTTGTACTTAGGAAAAATCCAATTTTTTTTTTTTTTTTTTTCCGTTTTTTTTCTAAGTGTCTGATCGAGAGAAGGAAAAAGAGGTGATTTTTAGCCTCTCTCGATTTTGTACTTAGAAAAAATCCAATTTTTTTTTTTTTTTTTTCCGTTTTTTTTCTAAGTGTCTGATCGAGAGAAGGAAAAGGAGGTGATTTTTAGCCACTCTCGATTTTGCACTTAGAAAAAATCAAATTTTTTTTTTTTTTTTCCGTTTTTTTTCTAAGTGTCTGATCGAGAGAAGGAAAAAGAGGTGATTTTTAGCCACTCTCGATTTTGTACTTAGAAAAAATCCCAATTTTTATTTTTTTTTTTTCATTTTTTTTTCTAAGTGTCTGATCGAGAGAAGGAAAAAGAGGGGATTTTTAGCCTCTCTCGATTTTGTACTTAGAAAAAATCCAAATTTTTTTATTTTTTTTTCCCGTTTTTTTTCTAAGTGTCTGATCGAGAGAAGGAAAAAGAGGTGATTTTTAGCCTCTCTCGATTTTGTACTTAGAAAAAATCCAAATTTTTTTTTTTTTTTTTCATTTTTTTTTCTAAGTGTCTGATAGAGACAAGGAAAAAGAGGTGATTTTTAGCCTCTCTTGATTTTGTACTTTGAAAAAAATCCAATTTTTTTTTTTTTTCTTTTTTTTTTCTAAGTGTCTGATCGAGAGAAGGAAAAAGAGGTGATTTTTAGCCACTCTCGATTTTATACTTAGAAAAAATCCAATTTTTTTTTTTTTTTTTTTCCGTTTTTTTTTCTAAGTGTCTGATCGAGAGAAGGAAAAAGAGGTGATTTTTAGCCTCTCTCGATTTTGTACTTAGGAAAAATCCAATTTTTTTTTTTTTTTTCCCCGTTTTTTTCTAAGTGTCTGATCGAGAGAAGGAAAAAGAGGTGATTTTTAGCCTCTCTCGATTTTGTACTTAGAAAAAATCCAAATTTTTTATTTTTTTTTTTCATTTTTTTTTCTAAGTGTCTGATCGAGAGAAGGAAAAAGAGGTGATTTTTAGCCTCTCTCGATTTTGTACTTAGAAAAAATCCAAATTTTTTTTTTTTTTTTTTCCGTTTTTTTTCTAAGTGTCTGATCGAGAGAAGGAAAAAGAGGTGATTTTTAGCCTCTCTTGATTTTGTACTTAGAAAAAATCCAATTTTTTTTTTTTTTTTCTTTTTTTTTTCTAAGTGTCTGATCGAGAGAAGGAAAAAGAGGTGATTTTTAGCCACTCTCGATTTTGTACTTAGAAAAAATCCCAATTTTTTTTTTTTTTTTTTCATTTTTTTTTCTAAGTGTCTGATCGAGAGAAGGAAAAAGAGGGGATTTTTAGCCTCTCTCGATTTTGTACTTAGAAAAAATCCAAATTTTTTTATTTTTTTTTCCCGTTTTTTTTCTAAGTGTCTGATCGAGAGAAGGAAAAAGAGGTGATTTTTAGCCTCTCTCGATTTTGTACTTAGAAAAAATCCAAATTTTTTTTTTTTTTTTTCATTTTTTTTTCTAAGTGTCTGATGGAGACAAGGAAAAAGAGGTGATTTTTAGCCACTCTCGATTTTGTACTTAGAAAAAATCCAAATTTTTATTTTTTTTTTTTCCGTTTTTTTTCTAAGTGTCTGATCGAGAGAAGGAAAAAGAGGTGATTTTTAGCCTCTCTTGATTTTGTACTTAGAAAAAATCCAATTTTTTTTTTTCTTTTTTTTTTCTAAGTGTCTGATCGAGAGAAGGAAAAAGAGGTGATTTTTAGCCACTCTCGATTTTGTACTTAGAAAAAATCCAAATTTTTTTTTTTTTTTTTCCGTTTTTTTTCTAAGTGTCTGATCGAGAGAAGGAAAAAGAGGTGATTTTTAGCCTCTCTTGATTTTTTTACTTAGAAAAAAAAATCCAATTTTTTTTTTTTTTTTTCATTTTTTTTTCTAAGTGTCTGATCGAGAGAAGGAAAAAGAGGTGATTTTTAGCCACTCTCGATTTTGTACTTAGAAAAAATCCAATTTTTTTTTTTTTTTTTTCCGTTTTTTTTCTAAGTGTCTGATCGAGAGAAGAAAAAAGAGGTGATTTTTAGCCTCTCTCGATTTTGTACTTAGAAAAAATCCAATTTTTTTTTTTTTTTTTTCATTTTTTTTTCTAAGTGTCTGATCGAGAGAAGGAAAAAGAGGTGATTTTTAGCCACTCTCGATTTTGTACTTAGAAAAAATCCAAATTTTTTTTTTTTTTTTTTCCGTTTTTTTTCTAAGTGTCTGATCGAGAGAAGGAAAAAGAGGTGATTTTTAGCCTCTCTTGATTTTGTACTTAGAAAAAATCCAATTTTTTTTTTTTTTTTCATTTTTTTTTCTAAGTGTCTGATCGAGAGAAGGAAAAAGAGGTGATTTTTAGCCACTCTCGATTTTGTACTTAGAAAAAATCCAAATTTTTTTTTTTTTTTTTCCGTTTTTTTTCTAAGTGTCTGATCGAGAGAAGGAAAAGGAGGTGATATTTAGCCACTCTCGATTTTGTACTTAGAAAAAATCCAAATTTTTTTTTTTTTTTTTTCCGTTTTTTTTCTAAGTGTCTGATCGAGAGAAGGAAAAAGAGGTGATTTTTAGCCTCTCTCGATTTTGTACTTAGAAAAAATCCGAATTTTTTTTTTTTTGTTCCGTTTTTTTTCTAAGTGTCTGATCGAGAGAAGGAAAAAGAGGTGATTTTTAGCCTCTCTCGATTTTGTACTTAGAAAAAATCCAAATATATTTTTTTTTTTTTTCCGTTTTTTTTCTAAGTGTCTGATCGAGAGAAGGAAAAAGAGGTGATTTTTAGCCTCTCTTGATTTTGTACTTAGAAAAAATCCAATTTTTTTTTTTTTTTTCTCATTTTTTTTTCTAAGTGTCTGATCGAGAGAAGGAAAAAGAGGTGATTTTTAGCCACTCTCGATTTTGTACTTAGAAAAAATCCAAATATATATATATTTTTTTTCCGTTTTTTTTCTAAGTGTCTGATCGAGAGAAGGAAAAAGAGGTGATTTTTAGCCTCTCTTGATTTTGTACTTAGAAAAAAATCCAATTTTTTTTTTTTTTTTTTCATTTTTTTTTCTAAGTGTCTGATCGAGAGAAGGAAAAAGAGGTGATTTTTAGCCACTCTCGATTTTGTACTTAGAAAAAATCCAAATTTTTTTTTTTTTTTTTTTCGTTTTTTTTCTAAGTGTCTGATCGAGAGAAGGAAAAAGAGGTGATTTTTAGCCTCTCTCGATTTTGTACTTAGAAAAAATCCAATTTTTTTTTTTTTTTTTTCATTTTTTTTTCTAAGTGTCTGATCGAGAGAAGGAAAAAGAGGTGATTTTTAGCCACTCTCGATTTTGTACTTAGAAAAAATCCAATTTTTTTTTTTTTTTTTTTCCGTTTTTTTTCTAAGTGTCTGATCGAGAGAAGGAAAAGGAGGTGATTTTTAGCCACTCTCGATTTTGTACTTAGAAAAAATCCAATTTTTTTTTTTTTTTTTCCGTTTTTTTTCTAAGTGTCTGATCGAGAGAAGGAAAAAGAGGTGATTTTTAGCCTCTCTTGATTTTGTACTTAGAAAAAATCAAATTTTTTTTTTTTTTTTAATTTTTTTTTCTAAGTGTCTGATCGAGAGAAGGAAAAAGAGGTGATTTTTAGCCACTCTCGATTTTGTACTTAGAAAAAATCCAAATTTTTTTTTTTTTTTTTCCGTTTTTTTTCTAAGTGTCTGATCGAGAGAAGGAAAAAGAGGTGATTTTTAGCCTCTCTTGATTTTGTACTTAGAAAAAAATCCAATTTTTTTTTTTTTTTTTTCTTTTTTTTTTCTAAGTGTCTGATCGAGAGAAGGAAAAAGAGGTGATTTTTAGCCACTCTCGATTTTGTACTTAGAAAAAATCCAAATTTTTTTTTTTTTTTTTTCCGTTTTTTTTCTAAGTGTCTGATCGAGAGAAGGAAAAGGAGGTGATTTTTAGCCACTCTCGATTTTGTACTTAGAAAAAATCCAAATGTTTTTGTTTTTTTTTCCGTTTTTTTTCTAAGTGTCTGATCGAGAGAAGGAAAAAGAGGTGATTTTTAGCCTCTCTCGATTTTGTACTTAGAAAAAATCCAAATTTTTTTTTTTTTTTTTCCGTTTTTTTTCTAAGTGTCTGATCGAGAGAAGGAAAAAGAGGTGATTTTTAGCCTCTCTTGATTTTGTACTTTGAAAAAAATCCAATTTTTTTTTTTTTTTTCTTTTTTTTTTCTAAGTGTCTGATCGAGAGAAGGAAAAAGAGGTGATTTTTAGCCACTCTCGATTTTGTACTTATAAAAAATCCAATTTTTTTTTTTTTTTTTTCCGTTTTTTTTTCTAAGTGTCTGATCGAGAGAAGGAAAAAGAGGTGATTTTTAGCCTCTCTCGATTTTGTACTTAGAAAAAATCCAAATTTTTTTTTTTTTTTTTTCATTTTTTTTTCTAAGTGTCTGATCGAGAGAAGGAAAAAGAGGTGATTTTTAGCCACTCTCGATTTTGTACTTAGAAAAAATCCAATTTTTTTTTTTTTTTTTCTTTTTTTTTTCTAAGTGTCTGATCGAGAGAAGGAAAAAGAGGTGATTTTTAGCCACTCTCGATTTTGTACTTAGAAAAAATCCAAATTTTTTTTTTTTTTTTTTCCGTTTTTTTTCTAAGTGTCTGATCGAGAGAAGGAAAAAGAGGTGATTTTTAGCCTCTCTCGATTTTCTACTTAGAAAAAATCCAAATTTTTTTTTTTTTTTTTTCCGTTTTTTTTCTAAGTGTCTGATCGAGAGAAGGAAAAAGAGGTGATTTTTAGCCTCTCTTGATTTTGTACTTAGAAAAAATCCAATTTTTTTTTTTTTTTTTTCTTTTTTTTTTCTAAGTGTCTGATCGAGAGAAGGAAAAAGAGGTGATTTTTAGCCACTCTCGATTTTGTACTTAGAAAAAATCCAAATTTTTTTATTTTTTTTTTTCCGTTTTTTTTCTAAGTGTCTGATCGAGAGAAGGAAAAAGAGGTGATTTTTAGCCTCTCTCGATTTTGTACTTAGAAAAAATCCAAATTTTTTTTTTTTTTTTTTTCCGTTTTTTTTCTAAGTGTCTGATCGAGAGAAGGAAAAAGAGGTGATTTTTAGCCTCTCTTGATTTTGTACTTTGAAAAAAATCCAATTTTTTTTTTTTTTCTTTTTTTTTTCTAAGTGTCTGATCGAGAGAAGGAAAAAGAGGTGATTTTTAGCCACTCTCGATTTTGTACTTAGAAAAAATCCAATTTTTTTTTTTTTTTTTCCGTTTTTTTTCTAAGTGTCTGATCGAGAGAAGGAAAAAGAGGTGATTTTTAGCCACTCTCGATTTTGTACTTAGAAAAAATCCAATTTTTTTTTTTTTTTTTTTCCGTTTTTTTTCTAAGTGTCTGATCGAGAGAAGGAAAAAGAGGTGATTTTTAGCCTCTCTTGATTTTGTACTTAGAAAAAATCCAAATTTTTTTTTTTTTTTTTTCCGTTTTTTTTCTAAGTGTCTGATCGAGAGAAGGAAAAAGAGGTGATTTTTAGCCACTCTCGATTTTGTACTTAGAAAAAATCAAATTTTTTTTTTTTTTTTTCCGTTTTTTTTCTAAGTGTCTGATCGAGAGAAGGAAAAAGAGGTGATTTTTAGCCACTCTCGATTTTGTACTTAGAAAAAATCCAAATTTTTTTTTTTTTTTTCCCGTTTTTTTTCTAAGTGTCTGATCGAGAGAAGGAAAAAGAGGTGATTTTTAGCCTCTCTCGATTTTGTACTTAGGAAAAATCCAATTTTTTTTTTTTTTTTTTTCCGTTTTTTTTCTAAGTGTCTGATCGAGAGAAGGAAAAAGAGGTGATTTTTAGCCTCTCTCGATTTTGTACTTAGAAAAAATCCAATTTTTTTTTTTTTTTTTCTTTTTTTTTTCTAAGTGTCTGATCGAGAGAAGGAAAAAGAGGTGATTTTTAGCCACTCTCGATTTTGTACTTAGAAAAAATCCAATTTTTTTTTTTTTTTTTTCCGTTTTTTTTCTAAGTGTCTGATCGAGAGAAGGAAAAGGAGGTGATTTTTAGCCACTCTCGATTTTGCACTTAGAAAAAATCCAAATTTTTTTTTTTTTTTTCCGTTTTTTTTCTAAGTGTCTGATCGAGAGAAGGAAAAAGAGGTGATTTTTAGCCTCTCTCGATTTTGTACTAAGAAAAAATCCAATTTTTTTTTTTTTTTTTTCCGTTTTTTTTCTAAGTGTCTGATCGAGAGAAGGAAAAAGAGGTGATTTTTAGCCTCTTTTGATTTTGTACTTTGAAAAAAATCCAATTTTTTTTTTTTTTTCTTTTTTTTTTCTAAGTGTCTGATCGAGGGAAGGAAAAAGAGGTGATTTTTAGCCACTCTCGATTTTGTACTTAGAAAAAATCCAATTTTTTTTTTTTTTTTTTCCGTTTTTTTTCTAAGTGTCTGATCGAGAGAAGGAAAAAGAGGTGATTTTTAGCCTCTCTCGATTTTGTACTTAGAAAAAATCCAAATTTTTATTTTTTTTTTTTCATTTTTTTTTCTAAGTGTCTGATCGAGAGAAGGAAAAAGAGGTGATTTTTAGCCACTCTCGATTTTGTACTTAGAAAAAATCCAAATTTTTTTTTTTTTTTTTTCCGTTTTTTTTCTAAGTGTCTGATCGAGAGAAGGAAAAAGAGGTGATTTTTAGCCTCTCTCGATTTTGTACTTAGAAAAAATCCAAATTTTTTTTTTTTTTTTTTTCCGTTTTTTTTCTAAGTGTCTGATCGAGAGAAGGAAAAAGAGGTGATTTTTAGCCTCTCTTGATTTTGTACTTTGAAAAAAATCCAATTTTTTTTTTTTTTCTTTTTTTTTTCTAAGTGTCTGATCGAGAGAAGGAAAAAGAGGTGATTTTTAGCCTCTCTCGATTTTGTACTAAGAAAAAATCCCAATTTTTTTTTTTTTTTTTCCGTTTTTTTTCTAAGTGTCTGATCGAGAGAAGGAAAAAGAGGTGATTTTTAGCCTCTCTCGATTTTGTACTTAGAAAAAATCCAATTTTTTTTTTTTTTTTTTTCCGTTTTTTTTCTAAGTGTCTGATCGAGAGAAGGAAAAAGAGGTGATTTTTAGCCTCTCTCGATTTTGTACTTAGAAAAAATCCAAATTTTTTTTTTTTTTTTTTTCCGTTTTTTTTCTAAGTGTCTGATCGAGAGAAGGAAAAAGAGGTGATTTTTAGCCTCTCTCGATTTTGTACTTAGAAAAAATCCAAATTTTTTTTTTTTTTTTTTCCGTTTTTTTTCTAAGTGTCTGATCGAGAGAAGGAAAAAGAGGTGATTTTTAGCCTCTCTCGATTTTGTACTTAGAAAAAATCCAAATTTTTTTTTTTTTTTTTTTTTTTTTTTCTAAGTGTCCGATCGAGAGAAGGAAAAAGAGGTGATTTTTAGCCTCTCTCGATTTTGTACTTAGAAAAAATCCAAATTTTTTTTTTTTTTTTTCTGTTTTTTTTCTAAGTGTCTGATCGAGAGAAGGAAAAAGAGGTGATTTTTAGCCTCTCTCGATTTTGTACTTAGAAAAAATCCAAATTTTTTTTTTTTTTTTTTCCGTTTTTTTTCTAAGTGTCTGATCGAGAGAAGGAAAAAGAGGTGATTTTTAGCCTCTCTCGATTTTGTACTTAGAAAAAATCCAAATTTTTTTTTTTTTTTTTTTTTTTCCTAAGTGTCCGATCGAGAGAAGGAAAAAGAGGTGATTTTTAGCCTCTCTCGATTTTGTACTTAGAAAAAATCCAAATTTTTTTTTTTTTTTTTTCCGTTTTTTTTCTAAGTGTCTGATCGAGAGAAGGAAAAAGAGGTGATTTTTAGCCTCTCTCGATTTTGTACTTAGAAAAAATCCAATTTTTTTATTTTTATTTTCTGTTTTTTTTCTAAGTGTCTGATCGAGAGAAGGAAAAAGAGGTGATTTTTAGCCTCTCTCGATTTTGTACTTAGAAAAAATCCAAATTTTTTTTTTTTTTTTTTCCGTTTTTTTTCTAAGTGTCCGATCGAGAGAAGGAAAAAGAGGTGATTTTTAGCCTCTCTCGATTTTGTACTTAGAAAAAATCCAAATTTTTTTTTTTTTTTTTTTTTTTTTCTAAGTGTCCGATCGAGAGAAGGAAAAAGAGGTGATTTTTAGCCTCTCTCGATTTTGTACTTAGAAAAAATCCAAATTTTTATTTTTTTTTTTCCGTTTTTTTTCTAAGTGTCTGATCGAGAGAAGGAAAAAGAGGTGATTTTTAGCCTCTCTCGATTTTGTACTTAGAAAAAATCCAAATTTTTTTTTTTTTTTTTTTTTTTTTTTCTAAGTGTCCGATCGAGAGAAGGAAAAAGAGGTGATTTTTAGCCTCTCTCGATTTTGTACTTAGAAAAAAATCCAAATTTTTTTTTTTTTTTTTTCCGTTTTTTTTCTAAGTGTCTGATCGAGAGAAGGAAAAAGAGGTGATTTTTAGCCTCTCTCGATTTTGTACTTAGAAAAAATCCAAATTTTTTTTTTTTTTTTTTCCGTTTTTTTTCTAAGTGTCTGATCGAGAGAAGGAAAAAGAGGTGATTTTTAGCCTCTCTCGATTTTGTACTTAGAAAAAATCCAAATTTTTCTTTTTTTTTTCCGTTTTTTTTCTAAGTGTCTGATCGAGAGAAGGAAAAAGAGGTGATTTTTAGCCTCTCTCGATTTTGTACTTAGAAAAAATCCAAATTTTTTTTTTTTTTTTTTTTTTTTTCTAAGTGTCCGATCGAGAGAAGGAAAAAGAGGTGATTTTTAGCCTCTCTCGATTTTGTACTTAGAAAAAATCCAATTTTTTTTTTTTTTTTTTTTCGTTTTTTTTCTAAGTGTCTGATCGAGAGAAGGAAAAAGAGGTGATTTTTAGCCTCTCTCGATTTGTACTTAGAAAAAATCCAAATTTTTTTTTTTTTTTTTTCCGTTTTTTTTCTAAGTGTCTGATCGAGAGAAGGAAAAAGAGGTGATTTTTAGCCTCTCTCGATTTTGTACTTAGAAAAAATCCAAATTTTTTTTATTTTTTTTTCCGTTTTTTTTTCTAAGTGTCTGATCGAGAGAAGGAAAAAGAGGTGATTTTTAGCCTCTCTCGATTTTGTACTTAGAAAAAATCCAAATTTTTTTTTTTTTTTTTTTTTTTTTTCTAAGTGTCCGATCGAGAGAAGGAAAAAGAGGTGATTTTTAGCCTCTCTCGATTTTGTACTTAGAAAAAATCCAATAATTTTTTATTTTTTTTCCGTTTTTTTTCTAAGTGTCTGATCGAGAGAAGGTAAAAAGAGGTGATTTTTAGCCTCTCTCGATTTTGTACTTAGAAAAAATCCAATAATTTAATTTTTTTTTTCCGTTTTTTTTCTAAGTGTCTGATCGAGAGAAGGTAAAAAGAGGTGATTTTTAGCCTCTCTCGATTTGGTACTTAGAAAAAATCCAAGAATTTTTTTTTTTTCAGTTTTTTTTCTAAGTGTCTGATCGAGAGAAGGTAAAAAGAGGTGATTTTCAGCCTCTCGAAATTTTGTACTTAGAAAAAATCCAAGAATTTTTTTTTTTTTTTCCGTTTTTTTTCTAAGTGTCTGATCGAGAGAAGGTAAAAAGAGGTGATTTTTAGCCTCTCTCGATTTGGTACTTAGAAAAAATCCAAGAATTTTTTTTTTTTCAGTTTTTTTTCTAAGTGTCTGATCGAGAGAAGGTAAAAAGAGGTGATTTTCAGCCTCTCTCAATTTTGTACTTAGAAAAAATCCAAGAATTATTTTTTTTTTTCCCGTTTTTTTTCTAAGTGTCTGATCGAGAGAAGGTAAAAAGAGGTGATTTTTAGCCTCTCTCGATTTTGTACTTAGAAAAAATCCAAGAATTATTTATTTTTTTCCGTTTTTTTTCTAAGTGTCTGATCGAGAGAAGGAAAAAGAGGTGATTTTTAGCCTCTCTCGATTTTCTACTTAGAAAAAATCCAAATTTTTTTTTTTTTTTTTCCGTTTTTTTTCTAAGTGTCTGATCGAGAGAAGGAAAAAGAGGTGATTTTTAGCCTCTCTTGATTTTGTACTTAGAAAAAATCCAATTTTTTTTTTTTTTTTTTCTTTTTTTTTTCTAAGTGTCTGATCGAGAGAAGGAAAAAGAGGTGATTTTTAGCCACTCTCGATTTTGTACTTAGAAAAAATCCAAATTTTTTTATTTTTTTTTTCCGTTTTTTTTCTAAGTGTCTGATCGAGAGAAGGAAAAAGAGGTGATTTTTAGCCTCTCTCGATTTTGTACTTAGAAAAAATCCAAATTTTTTTTTTTTTTTTTTCCGTTTTTTTTCTAAGTGTCTGATCGAGAGAAGGAAAAAGAGGTGATTTTTAGCCTCTCTTGATTTTGTACTTTGAAAAAAATCCAATTTTTTTTTTTTTTTTCTTTTTTTTTTCTAAGTGTCTGATCGAGAGAAGGAAAAAGAGGTGATTTTTAGCCACTCTCGATTTTGTACTTAGAAAAAATCCAATTTTTTTTTTTTTTTTTTCCGTTTTTTTTCTAAGTGTCTGATCGAGAGAAGGAAAAAGAGGTGATTTTTAGCCACTCTCGATTTTGTACTTAGAAAAAATCCAATTTTTTTTTTTTTTTTTTCCGTTTTTTTTCTAAGTGTCTGATCGAGAGAAGGAAAAAGAGGTGATTTTTAGCCTCTCTTGATTTTGTACTTAGAAAAAATCCAATTTTTTTTTTTTTTTTTTCCGTTTTTTTTCTAAGTGTCTGATCGAGAGAAGGAAAAAGAGGTGATTTTTAGCCACTCTCGATTTTGTACTTAGAAAAAATCCAAATTTTTTTATTTTTTTTCCGTTTTTTTTCTAAGTGTCTGATCGAGAGAAGGAAAAAGAGGTGATTTTTAGCCACTCTCGATTTTGTACTTAGAAAAAATCCAAATTTTTTTTTTTTTTTTCCCGTTTTTTTTCTAAGTGTCTGATCGAGAGAAGGACAAAGAGGTGATTTTTAGCCTCTCTCGATTTTGTACTTAGGAAAAATCCAATTTTTTTTTTTTTTTTTTTCCGTTTTTTTTCTAAGTGTCTGATCGAGAGAAGGAAAAAGAGGTGATTTTTAGCCTCTCTCGATTTTGTACTTAGAAAAAATCCAATTTTTTTTTTTTTTTTTTCATTTTTTTTTCTAAGTGTCTGATCGAGAGAAGGAAAAAGAGGTGATTTTTAGCCACTCTCGATTTTGTACTTAGAAAAAATCCAAATTTTTTTTTTTTTTTTCCGTTTTTTTTCTAAGTGTCTGATCGAGAGAAGGAAAAAGAGGTGATTTTTAGCCTCTCTCGATTTTGTACTAAGAAAAAATCCAAATTTTTTTTTTTTTTTTTTCCGTTTTTTTTCTAAGTGTCTGATCGAGAGAAGGAAAAAGAGGTGATTTTTAGCCTCTTTTGATTTTGTACTTTGAAAAAAATCCAATTTTTTTTTTTTTTTCTTTTTTTTTTCTAAGTGTCTGATCGAGAGAAGGAAAAAGAGGTGATTTTTAGCCACTCTCGATTTTGTACTTAGAAAAAATCCAATTTTTTTTTTTTTTTTTTCCGTTTTTTTTCTAAGTGTCTGATCGAGAGAAGGAAAAAGAGGTGATTTTTAGCCTCTCTCGATTTTGTACTTAGAAAAAATCCAAATTTTTTTTTTTTTTTTTCATTTTTTTTTCTAAGTGTCTGATCGAGAGAAGGAAAAAGAGGTGATTTTTAGCCACTCTCGATTTTGTACTTAGAAAAAATCCAAATTTTTTTTTTTTTTTTTTCCGTTTTTTTTCTAAGTGTCTGATCGAGAGAAGGAAAAAGAGGTGATTTTTAGCCTCTCTCGATTTTGTACTTAGAAAAAATCCAAATTTTTTTTTTTTTTTTTTTCCGTTTTTTTTCTAAGTGTCTGATCGAGAGAAGGAAAAAGAGGTGATTTTTAGCCTCTCTTGATTTTGTACTTTGAAAAAAATCCAATTTTTTTTTTTTTCTTTTTTTTTTCTAAGTGTCTGATCGAGAGAAGGAAAAAGAGGTGATTTTTAGCCACTCTCGATTTTATACTTAGAAAAAATCCAATTTTTTTTTATTTTTTTTCCGTTTTTTTTCTAAGTGTCTGATCGAGAGAAGGAAAAAGAGGTGATTTTTAGCCACTCTCGATTTTGTACTTAGAAAAAATCCAATTTTTTTTTTTTTTTTTTCCGTTTTTTTTCTAAGTGTCTGATCGAGAGAAGGAAAAAGAGGTGATTTTTAGCCTCTCTCGATTTTGTACTTAGGAAAAATCCAATTTTTTTTTTTTTTTTCCCGTTTTTTTTCTAAGTGTCTGATCGAGAGAAGGAAAAAGAGGTGATTTTTAGCCTCTCTCGATTTTGTACTTAGAAAGAATCCAATTTTTTTTTTTTTTTTTTCATTTTTTTTTCTAAGTGTCTGATCGAGAGAAGGAAAAAGAGGTGATTTTTAACCACTCTCGATTTTGTACTTAGAAAAAATCCAAATTTTTTTTTTTTTTTTCCGTTTTTTTTCTAAGTGTCTGATCGAGAGAAGGAAAAAGAGGTGATTTTTAGCCTCTCTTGATTTTGTACTTTGAAAAAAATCCAATTTTTTTTTTTTTTTTCTTTTTTTTTTCTAAGTGTCTGATCGAGAGAAGGAAAAAGAGGTGATTTTTAGCCACTCTCGATTTTGTACTTAGAAAAAATCCAATTTTATTTTTTTTTTTTCCCGTTTTTTTTCTAAGTGTCTGATCGAGAGAAGGAAAAAGAGGTGATTTTTAGCCTCTCTCGATTTTGTACTTAGAAAAAATCCAAATTTTTTTTTTTTTTTTTCATTTTTTTTTCTAAGTGTCTGATCGAGAGAAGGAAAAAGAGGTGATTTTTAGCCACTCTCGATTTTGTACTTAGAAAAAATCCAAATTTTTTTTTTTTTTTTTTTCCGTTTTTTTTCTAAGTGTCTGATCGAGAGAAGGAAAAAGAGGTGATTTTTAGCCTCTCTCGATTTTGTACTTAGAAAAAATCCAAATTTTTTTTTTTTTTTTTTTCCGTTTTTTTTCTAAGTGTCTGATCGAGAGAAGGAAAAAGAGGTGATTTTTAGCCTCTCTTGATTTTGTACTTTGAAAAAAATCAAATTTTTTTTTTTTTTTTCTTTTTTTTTTCTAAGTGTCTGATCGAGAGAAGGAAAAAGAGGTGATTTTTAGCCTCTCTCGATTTTGTACTTAGAAAAAATCCAAATTTTTTTTTTTTTTTTTCCGTTTTTTTTCTAAGTGTCTGATCGAGAGAAGGAAAAAGAGGTGATTTTTAGCCTCTCTCGATTTTGTACTAAGAAAAAATCCCAATTTTTTTTTTTTTTTTTCCGTTTTTTTTCTAAGTGTCTGATCGAGAGAAGGAAAAAGAGGTGATTTTTAGCCTCTCTCGATTTTGTACTTAGAAAAAATCCAATTTTTTTTTTTTTTTTTTCCGTTTTTTTTCTAAGTGTCTGATCGAGAGAAGGAAAAAGAGGTGATTTTTAGCCTCTCTCGATTTTGTACTTAGAAAAAATCCAAATTTTTTTTTTTTTTTTTTTCCGTTTTTTTTCTAAGTGTCTGATCGAGAGAAGGAAAAAGAGGTGATTTTTAGCCTCTCTCGATTTTGTACTTAGAAAAAATCCAAATTTTTTTTTTTTTTTTTTCCGTTTTTTTTCTAAGTGTCTGATCGAGAGAAGGAAAAAGAGGTGATTTTTAGCCTCTCTCGATTTTGTACTTAGAAAAAATCCAAATTTTTTTTTTTTTTTTTTTTTTTTTCTAAGTGTCCGATCGAGAGAAGGAAAAAGAGGTGATTTTTAGCCTCTCTCGATTTTGTACTTAGAAAAAATCCAAATTTTTTTTTTTTTTTTTCTGTTTTTTTTCTAAGTGTCTGATCGAGAGAAGGAAAAAGAGGTGATTTTTAGCCTCTCTCGATTTTGTACTTAGAAAAAATCCAAATTTTTTTTTTTTTTTTTTCCGTTTTTTTTCTAAGTGTCTGATCGAGAGAAGGAAAAAGAGGTGATTTTTAGCCTCTCTCGATTTTGTACTTAGAAAAAATCCAAATTTTTTTTTTTTTTTTTTTTTTCCTAAGTGTCCGATCGAGAGAAGGAAAAAGAGGTGATTTTTAGCCTCTCTCGATTTTGTACTTAGAAAAAATCCAATTTTTTTTTTTTTTTTTTTCCGTTTTTTTTCTAAGTGTCTGATCGAGAGAAGGAAAAAGAGGTGATTTTTAGCCTCTCTCGATTTTGTACTTAGAAAAAATCCAATTTTTTTATTTTTATTTTCTGTTTTTTTTCTAAGTGTCTGATCGAGAGAAGGAAAAAGAGGTGATTTTTAGCCTCTCTCGATTTTGTACTTAGAAAAAATCCAAATTTTTTTTTTTTTTTTTTCCGTTTTTTTTCTAAGTGTCCGATCGAGAGAAGGAAAAAGAGGTGATTTTTAGCCTCTCTCGATTTTGTACTTAGAAAAAATCCAAATTTTTTTTTTTTTTTTTTTTTTTTTCTAAGTGTCCGATCGAGAGAAGGAAAAAGAGGTGATTTTTAGCCTCTCTCGATTTTGTACTTAGAAAAAATCCAATTTTTTTTTTTTTTTTTCCGTTTTTTTTCTAAGTGTCTGATCGAGAGAAGGAAAAAGAGGTGATTTTTAGCCTCTCTCGATTTTGTACTTAGAAAAAATCCAAATTTTTTTTTTTTTTTTTTTTTTTTTTCTAAGTGTCCGATCGAGAGAAGGAAAAAGAGGTGATTTTTAGCCTCTCTCGATTTTGTACTTAGAAAAAAATCCAAATTTTTTTTTTTTTTTTTTCCGTTTTTTTTCTAAGTGTCTGATCGAGAGAAGGAAAAAGAGGTGATTTTTAGCCTCTCTCGATTTTGTACTTAGAAAAAATCCAAATTTTTTTTTTTTTTTTTTCCGTTTTTTTTCTAAGTGTCTGATCGAGAGAAGGAAAAAGAGGTGATTTTTAGCCTCTCTCGATTTTGTACTTAGAAAAAATCCAAATTTTTCTTTTTTTTTTCCGTTTTTTTTCTAAGTGTCTGATCGAGAGAAGGAAAAAGAGGTGATTTTTAGCCTCTCTCGATTTTGTACTTAGAAAAAATCCAAATTTTTTTTTTTTTTTTTTTTTTTTTCTAAGTGTCCGATCGAGAGAAGGAAAAAGAGGTGATTTTTAGCCTCTCTCGATTTTGTACTTAGAAAAAATCCAAATTTTTTATTTTTTTTTTTCCGTTTTTTTTCTAAGTGTCTGATCGAGAGAAGGAAAAAGAGGTGATTTTTAGCCTCTCTCGATTTTGTACTTAGAAAAAATCCAAATTTTTTTTTTTTTTTTTTCCGTTTTTTTTCTAAGTGTCTGATCGAGAGAAGGAAAAAGAGGTGATTTTTAGCCTCTCTCGATTTTGTACTTAGAAAAAATCCAAATTTTTTTTATTTTTTTTTCCGTTTTTTTTCTAAGTGTCTGATCGAGAGAAGGAAAAAGAGGTGATTTTTAGCCTCTCTCGATTTTGTACTTAGAAAAAATCCAAATTTTTTTTTTTTTTTTTTTTTTTTTCTAAGTGTCCGATCGAGAGAAGGAAAAAGAGGTGATTTTTAGCCTCTCTCGATTTTGTACTTAGAAAAAATCCAAGAATTTTTTTTTTTTTTTCCGTTTTTTTTCTAAGTGTCTGATCGAGAGAAGGTAAAAAGAGGTGATTTTTAGCCTCTCTCGATTTTGTACTTAGAAAAAATCCAATAATTTAATTTTTTTTTTCCGTTTTTTTTCTAAGTGTCTGATCGAGAGAAGGTAAAAAGAGGTGATTTTTAGCCTCTCTCGATTTGGTACTTAGAAAAAATCCAAGAATTTTTTTTTTTTCAGTTTTTTTTCTAAGTGTCTGATCGAGAGAAGGTAAAAAGAGGTGATTTTCAGCCTCTCGAAATTTTGTACTTAGAAAAAATCCAAGAATTATTTTTTTTTTTCCCGTTTTTTTTCTAAGTGTCTGATCGAGAGAAGGTAAAAAGAGGTGATTTTTAGCCTCTCTCGATTTTGTACTTAGAAAAAATCCAAGAATTATTTATTTTTTTCCGTTTTTTTTCTAAGTGTCTGATCGAGAGAAGGAAAAAGAGGTGATTTTTAGCCTCTCTCGATTTTCTACTTAGAAAAAATCCAAATTTTTTTTTTTTTTTTTTCCGTTTTTTTTCTAAGTGTCTAATCGATAGAAGGTTAAAGAGGTGATTTTTAGCCTCTCTTGATTTTGTACTTAGAAAAAATCCAATTTTTTTTTTTTTCTTTTCTTTTTTTTTTCTAAGTGTCTGATCGAGAGAAGGAAAAAGAGGTGATTTTTAGCCACTCTCGATTTTGTACTTAGAAAAAATCCAAATTTTTTTATTTTTTTTTTCCGTTTTTTTTCTAAGTGTCTGATCGAGAGAAGGAAAAAGAGGTGATTTTTAGCCTCTCTCGATTTTGTACTTAGAAAAAATCCAAATTTTTTTTTTTTTTTTTTTCCGTTTTTTTTCTAAGTGTCTGATCGAGAGAAGGAAAAAGAGGTGATTTTTAGCCTCTCTTGATTTTGTACTTTGAAAAAAATCCAATTTTTTTTTTTTTTTTCTTTTTTTTTTCTAAGTGTCTGATCGAGAGAAGGAAAAAGAGGTGATTTTTAGCCACTCTCGATTTTGTACTTAGAAAAAATCCAATTTTTTTTTTTTTTTTTTCCGTTTTTTTTCTAAGTGTCTGATCGAGAGAAGGAAAAAGAGGTGATTTTTAGCCACTCTCGATTTTGTACTTAGAAAAAATCCAATTTTTTTTTTTTTTTTTTCCGTTTTTTTTCTAAGTGTCTGATCGAGAGAAGGAAAAAGAGGTGATTTTTAGCCTCTCTTGATTTTGTACTTAGAAAAAATCCAATTTTTTTTTTTTTTTTTTCCGTTTTTTTTCTAAGTGTCTGATCGAGAGAAGGAAAAAGAGGTGATTTTTAGCCACTCTCGATTTTGTACTTAGAAAAAATCCAAATTTTTTTTTTTTTTTCCGTTTTTTTTCTAAGTGTCTGATCGAGAGAAGGAAAAAGAGGTGATTTTTAGCCACTCTCGATTTTGTACTTAGAAAAAATCCAAATTTTTTTTTTTTTTTTCCCGTTTTTTTTCTAAGTGTCTGATCGAGAGAAGGACAAAGAGGTGATTTTTAGCCTCTCTCGATTTTGTACTTAGGAAAAATCCAATTTTTTTTGTTTTTTTTTTCCGTTTTTTTTCTAAGTGTCTGATCGAGAGAAGGAAAAAGAGGTGATTTTTAGCCTCTCTCGATTTTGTACTTAGAAAAAATCCAATTTTTTTTTTTTTTTTTTCATTTTTTTTTCTAAGTGTCTGATCGAGAGAAGGAAAAAGAGGTGATTTTTAGCCACTCTCGATTTTGTACTTAGAAAAAATCCAATTTTTTTTTTTTTTTTTCCGTTTTTTTTCTAAGTGTCTGATCGAGAGAAGGAAAAAGAGGTGATTTTTAGCCTCTCTCGATTTTGTACTAAGAAAAAATCCAAATTTTTTTTTTTTTTTTTTCCGTTTTTTTTCTAAGTGTCTGATCGAGAGAAGGAAAAAGAGGTGATTTTTAGCCTCTTTTGATTTTGTACTTTGAAAAAAATCCAATTTTTTTTTTTTTTTTCTTTTTTTTTTCTAAGTGTCTGATCGAGAGAAGGAAAAAGAGGTGATTTTTAGCCACTCTCGATTTTGTACTTAGAAAAAATCCAATTTTTTTTTTTTTTTTTTCCGTTTTTTTTCTAAGTGTCTGATCGAGAGAAGGAAAAAGAGGTGATTTTTAGCCTCTCTCGATTTTGTACTTAGAAAAAATCCAAATTTTTTTTTTTTTTTTTTCATTTTTTTTTCTAAGTGTCTGATCGAGAGAAGGAAAAAGAGGTGATTTTTAGCCACTCTCGATTTTGTACTTAGAAAAAATCCAAATTTTTTTTTTTTTTTTTTTCTTTTTTTTTTCTAAGTGTCTGATCGAGAGAAGGAAAAAGAGGTGATTTTTAGCCACTCTCGATTTTATACTTAGAAAAAATCCAATTTTTTTTTTTTTTTTTTCCGTTTTTTTTCTAAGTGTCTGATCGAGAGAAGGAAAAAGAGGTGATTTTTAGCCACTCTCGATTTTGTACTTAGAAAAAATCCAATTTTTTTTTTTTTTTTTTTCCGTTTTTTTTCTAAGTGTCTGATCGAGAGAAGGAAAAAGAGGTGATTTTTAGCCTCTCTCGATTTTGTACTTAGGAAAAATCCAATTTTTTTTTTTTTTTTTCCCGTTTTTTTTCTAAGTGTCTGATCGAGAGAAGGAAAAAGAGGTGATTTTTAGCCTCTCTCGATTTTGTACTTAGAAAAAATCCAATTTTTTTTTTTTTTTTTTCATTTTTTTTTCTAAGTGTCTGATCGAGAGAAGGAAAAAGAGGTGATTTTTAACCACTCTCGATTTTGTACTTAGAAAAAATCCAAATTTTTTTTTTTTTTTTCCGTTTTTTTTCTAAGTGTCTGATCGAGAGAAGGAAAAAGAGGGGATTTTTAGCCTCTCTCGATTTTGTACTAAGAAAAAATCCAATTTTTTTTTTTTTTTTTTTCCGTTTTTTTTCTAAGTGTCTGATCGAGAGAAGGAAAAAGAGGTGATTTTTAGCCTCTCTTGATTTTGTACTTTGAAAAAAATCCAATTTTTTTTTTTTTTTCTTTTTTTTTTCTAAGTGTCTGATCGAGAGAAGGAAAAAGAGGTGATTTTTAGCCACTCTCGATTTTGTACTTAGAAAAAATCCAAATTTTTTTTTTTTTTTTCCCGTTTTTTTTCTAAGTGTCTGATCGAGAGAAGGAAAAAGAGGTGATTTTTAGCCTCTCTCGATTTTGTACTTAGGAAAAATCCAATTTTTTTTTTTTTTTTTTTCCGTTTTTTTTCTAAGTGTCTGATCGAGAGAAGGAAAAAGAGGTGATTTTTAGCCTCTCTCGATTTTGTACTTAGAAAAAATCCAATTTTTTTTTTTTTTTTTCATTTTTTTTTCTAAGTGTCTGATCGAGAGAAGGAAAAAGAGGTGATTTTTAGCCACTCTCGATTTTGTACTTAGAAAAAATCCAATTTTTTTTTTTTTTTTTTCCGTTTATTTTCTTAGTGTCTGATCGAGAGAAGGAAAAGGAGGTGATTTTTAGCCACTCTCGATTTTGCACTTAGAAAAAATCCAATTTTTTTTTTTTTTTTCCGTTTTTTTTCTAAGTGTCTGATCGAGAGAAGGAAAAAGAGGTGATTTTTAGCCTCTCTCGATTTTGTACTTAGAAAAAATCCAAATTTTTTTTTTTTTTTTTTCCGTTTTTTTTCTAAGTGTCTGATCGAGAGAAGGAAAAAGAGGTGATTTTTAGCCTCTCTCGATTTTGTACTTAGAAAAAATCCAAATTTTTTGTATTTTTTTTTCCGTTTTTTTTCTAAGTGTCTGATCGAGAGAAGGAAAAAGAGGTGATTTTTAGCCTCTCTCGATTTTGTACTTAGAAAAAATCCAAATTTTTTTTTTTTTTTTTTTTTCTAAGTGTCCGATCGAGAGAAGGAAAAAGAGGTGATTTTTAGCCTCTCTCGATTTTGTACTTAGAAAAAATCCAAGAATTTTTTTTTTTTTTCCGTTTTTTTTCTAAGTGTCTGATCGAGAGAAGGTAAAAAGAGGTGATTTTTAGCCTCTCTCGATTTTGTACTTAGAAAAAATCCAATAATTTAATTTTTTTTTTCCGTTTTTTTTCTAAGTGTCTGATCGAGAGAAGGTAAAAAGAGGTGATTTTTAGCCTCTCTCGATTTGGTACTTAGAAAAAATCCAAGAATTTTTTTTTTTTCAGTTTTTTTTCTAAGTGTCTGATCGAGAGAAGGTAAAAAGAGGTGATTTTCAGCCTCTCGAAATTTTGTACTTAGAAAAAATCCAAGAATTTTTTTTTTTTTTCCGTTTTTTTTCTAAGTGTCTGATCGAGAGAAGGTAAAAAGAGGTGATTTTTAGCCTCTCTCGATTTGGTACTTAGAAAAAATCCAAGAATTTTTTTTTTTTCAGTTTTTTTTCTAAGTGTCTGATCGAGAGAAGGTAAAAAGAGGTGATTTTCAGCCTCTCTCAATTTTGTACTTAGAAAAAATCCAAGAATTATTTTTTTTTTTCCCGTTTTTTTTCTAAGTGTCTGATCGAGAGAAGGTAAAAAGAGGTGATTTTTAGCCTCTCTCGATTTTGTACTTAGAAAAAATCCAAGAATTATTTTTTTTTTTCCGTTTGTTTTCAAAGTGTCTGATCGAGAGAAGGAAAAAGAGGTGATTTTTAGCCTCTCTCGATTTTGTACTTAGAAAAAATCCAAATTTTTCTTTTTTTTTTCCGTTTTTTTTCTAAGTGTCTGATCGAGAGAAGGAAAAAGAGGTGATTTTTAGCCTCTCTCGATTTTGTACTTAGAAAAAATCCAAATTTTTTTTTTTTTTTTTTTTTTTTCTAAGTGTCCGATCGAGAGAAGGAAAAAGAGGTGATTTTTAGCCTCTCTCGATTTTGTACTTAGAAAAAATCCAAATTTTTTTTTTTTTTTTTCCGTTTTTTTTCTAAGTGTCTGATCGAGAGAAGGAAAAAGAGGTGATTTTTAGCCTCTCTCGATTTTGTACTTAGAAAAAATCCAAATTTTTTTTTTTTTTTTTTCCGTTTTTTTTCTAAGTGTCTGATCGAGAGAAGGAAAAAGAGGTGATTTTTAGCCTCTCTCGATTTTGTACTTAGAAAAAATCCAAATTTTTTTTATTTTTTTTTCCGTTTTTTTTCTAAGTGTCTGATCGAGAGAAGGAAAAAGAGGTGATTTTTAGCCTCTCTCGATTTTGTACTTAGAAAAAATCCAAATTTTTTTTTTTTTTTTTTTTTTTTTCTAAGTGTCCGATCGAGAGAAGGAAAAAGAGGTGATTTTTAGCCTCTCTCGATTTTGTACTTAGAAAAAATCCAAGAATTTTTTTTTTTTTTTCCGTTTTTTTTCTAAGTGTCTGATCGAGAGAAGGTAAAAAGAGGTGATTTTTAGCCTCTCTCGATTTTGTACTTAGAAAAAATCCAATAATTTAATTTTTTTTTTCCGTTTTTTTTCTAAGTGTCTGATCGAGAGAAGGTAAAAAGAGGTGATTTTTAGCCTCTCTCGATTTGGTACTTAGAAAAAATCCAAGAATTTTTTTTTTTTCAGTTTTTTTTCTAAGTGTCTGATCGAGAGAAGGTAAAAAGAGGTGATTTTCAGCCTCTCGAAATTTTGTACTTAGAAAAAATCCAAGAATTATTTTTTTTTTTCCCGTTTTTTTTCTAAGTGTCTGATCGAGAGAAGGTAAAAAGAGGTGATTTTTAGCCTCTCTCGATTTTGTACTTAGAAAAAATCCAAGAATTATTTATTTTTTTCCGTTTTTTTTCTAAGTGTCTGATCGAGAGAAGGAAAAAGAGGTGATTTTTAGCCTCTCTCGATTTTCTACTTAGAAAAAATCCAAATTTTTTTTTTTTTTTTTTCCGTTTTTTTTCTAAGTGTCTAATCGATAGAAGGTTAAAGAGGTGATTTTTAGCCTCTCTTGATTTTGTACTTAGAAAAAATCCAATTTTTTTTTTTTTCTTTTCTTTTTTTTTTCTAAGTGTCTGATCGAGAGAAGGAAAAAGAGGTGATTTTTAGCCACTCTCGATTTTGTACTTAGAAAAAATCCAAATTTTTTTATTTTTTTTTTCCGTTTTTTTTCTAAGTGTCTGATCGAGAGAAGGAAAAAGAGGTGATTTTTAGCCTCTCTCGATTTTGTACTTAGAAAAAATCCAATTTTTTTTTTTTTTTTTCATTTTTTTTTCTAAGTGTCTGATCGAGAGAAGGAAAAAGAGGTGATTTTTAGCCACTCTCGATTTTGTACTTAGAAAAAATCCAATTTTTTTTTTTTTTTTTCCGTTTTTTTTCTAAGTGTCTGATCGAGAGAAGGAAAAAGAGGTGATTTTTAGCCTCTCTCGATTTTGTACTAAGAAAAAATCCAAATTTTTTTTTTTTTTTTTTCCGTTTTTTTTCTAAGTGTCTGATCGAGAGAAGGAAAAAGAGGTGATTTTTAGCCTCTTTTGATTTTGTACTTTGAAAAAAATCCAATTTTTTTTTTTTTTTTCTTTTTTTTTTCTAAGTGTCTGATCGAGAGAAGGAAAAAGAGGTGATTTTTAGCCACTCTCGATTTTGTACTTAGAAAAAATCCAATTTTTTTTTTTTTTTTTTCCGTTTTTTTTCTAAGTGTCTGATCGAGAGAAGGAAAAAGAGGTGATTTTTAGCCTCTCTCGATTTTGTACTTAGAAAAAATCCAAATTTTTTTTTTTTTTTTTCATTTTTTTTTCTAAGTGTCTGATCGAGAGAAGGAAAAAGAGGTGATTTTTAGCCACTCTCGATTTTGTACTTAGAAAAAATCCAAATTTTTTTTTTTTTTTTTTTCTTTTTTTTTTCTAAGTGTCTGATCGAGAGAAGGAAAAAGAGGTGATTTTTAGCCACTCTCGATTTTATACTTAGAAAAAATCCAATTTTTTTTTTTTTTTTTTCCGTTTTTTTTCTAAGTGTCTGATCGAGAGAAGGAAAAAGAGGTGATTTTTAGCCACTCTCGATTTTGTACTTAGAAAAAATCCAATTTTTTTTTTTTTTTTTTTCCGTTTTTTTTCTAAGTGTCTGATCGAGAGAAGGAAAAAGAGGTGATTTTTAGCCTCTCTCGATTTTGTACTTAGGAAAAATCCAATTTTTTTTTTTTTTTTCCCCGTTTTTTTTCTAAGTGTCTGATCGAGAGAAGGAAAAAGAGGTGATTTTTAGCCTCTCTCGATTTTGTACTTAGAAAAAATCCAATTTTTTTTTTTTTTTTTTCATTTTTTTTTCTAAGTGTCTGATCGAGAGAAGGAAAAAGAGGTGATTTTTAACCACTCTCGATTTTGTACTTAGAAAAAATCCAAATTTTTTTTTTTTTTTCCGTTTTTTTTCTAAGTGTCTGATCGAGAGAAGGAAAAAGAGGGGATTTTTAGCCTCTCTCGATTTTGTACTAAGAAAAAATCCAATTTTTTTTTTTTTTTTTTTCCGTTTTTTTTCTAAGTGTCTGATCGAGAGAAGGAAAAAGAGGTGATTTTTAGCCTCTCTTGATTTTGTACTTTGAAAAAAATCCAATTTTTTTTTTTTTTTCTTTTTTTTTTCTAAGTGTCTGATCGAGAGAAGGAAAAAGAGGTGATTTTTAGCCACTCTCGATTTTGTACTTAGAAAAAATCCAAATTTTTTTTTTTTTTTTCCCGTTTTTTTTCTAAGTGTCTGATCGAGAGAAGGAAAAAGAGGTGATTTTTAGCCTCTCTCGATTTTGTACTTAGGAAAAATCCAATTTTTTTTTTTTTTTTTTTCCGTTTTTTTTCTAAGTGTCTGATCGAGAGAAGGAAAAAGAGGTGATTTTTAGCCTCTCTCGATTTTGTACTTAGAAAAAATCCAATTTTTTTTTTTTTTTTTCATTTTTTTTTCTAAGTGTCTGATCGAGAGAAGGAAAAAGAGGTGATTTTTAGCCACTCTCGATTTTGTACTTAGAAAAAATCCAATTTTTTTTTTTTTTTTTTCCGTTTATTTTCTTAGTGTCTGATCGAGAGAAGGAAAAGGAGGTGATTTTTAGCCACTCTCGATTTTGCACTTAGAAAAAATCCAATTTTTTTTTTTTTTTTCCGTTTTTTTTCTAAGTGTCTGATCGAGAGAAGGAAAAAGAGGTGATTTTTAGCCTCTCTCGATTTTGTACTTAGAAAAAATCCAAATTTTTTTTTTTTTTTTTTCCGTTTTTTTTCTAAGTGTCTGATCGAGAGAAGGAAAAAGAGGTGATTTTTAGCCTCTCTCGATTTTGTACTTAGAAAAAATCCAAATTTTTTGTATTTTTTTTTCCGTTTTTTTTCTAAGTGTCTGATCGAGAGAAGGAAAAAGAGGTGATTTTTAGCCTCTCTCGATTTTGTACTTAGAAAAAATCCAAATTTTTTTTTTTTTTTTTTTTTTCTAAGTGTCCGATCGAGAGAAGGAAAAAGAGGTGATTTTTAGCCTCTCTCGATTTTGTACTTAGAAAAAATCCAAGAATTTTTTTTTTTTTTCCGTTTTTTTTCTAAGTGTCTGATCGAGAGAAGGTAAAAAGAGGTGATTTTTAGCCTCTCTCGATTTTGTACTTAGAAAAAATCCAATAATTTAATTTTTTTTTTCCGTTTTTTTTCTAAGTGTCTGATCGAGAGAAGGTAAAAAGAGGTGATTTTTAGCCTCTCTCGATTTGGTACTTAGAAAAAATCCAAGAATTTTTTTTTTTTCAGTTTTTTTTCTAAGTGTCTGATCGAGAGAAGGTAAAAAGAGGTGATTTTCAGCCTCTCGAAATTTTGTACTTAGAAAAAATCCAAGAATTTTTTTTTTTTTTCCGTTTTTTTTCTAAGTGTCTGATCGAGAGAAGGTAAAAAGAGGTGATTTTTAGCCTCTCTCGATTTGGTACTTAGAAAAAATCCAAGAATTTTTTTTTTTTCAGTTTTTTTTCTAAGTGTCTGATCGAGAGAAGGTAAAAAGAGGTGATTTTCAGCCTCTCTCAATTTTGTACTTAGAAAAAATCCAAGAATTATTTTTTTTTTTCCCGTTTTTTTTCTAAGTGTCTGATCGAGAGAAGGTAAAAAGAGGTGATTTTTAGCCTCTCTCGATTTTGTACTTAGAAAAAATCCAAGAATTATTTTTTTTTTTCCGTTTGTTTTCAAAGTGTCTGATCGAGAGAAGGAAAAAGAGGTGATTTTTAGCCTCTCTCGATTTTGTACTTAGAAAAAATCCAAATTTTTCTTTTTTTTTTCCGTTTTTTTTCTAAGTGTCTGATCGAGAGAAGGAAAAAGAGGTGATTTTTAGCCTCTCTCGATTTTGTACTTAGAAAAAATCCAAATTTTTTTTTTTTTTTTTTTTTTTTTCTAAGTGTCCGATCGAGAGAAGGAAAAAGAGGTGATTTTTAGCCTCTCTCGATTTTGTACTTAGAAAAAATCCAAATTTTTTTTTTTTTTTTTCCGTTTTTTTTCTAAGTGTCTGATCGAGAGAAGGAAAAAGAGGTGATTTTTAGCCTCTCTCGATTTTGTACTTAGAAAAAATCCAAATTTTTTTTTTTTTTTTTTCCGTTTTTTTTCTAAGTGTCTGATCGAGAGAAGGAAAAAGAGGTGATTTTTAGCCTCTCTCGATTTTGTACTTAGAAAAAATCCAAATTTTTTTTATTTTTTTTTCCGTTTTTTTTCTAAGTGTCTGATCGAGAGAAGGAAAAAGAGGTGATTTTTAGCCTCTCTCGATTTTGTACTTAGAAAAAATCCAAATTTTTTTTTTTTTTTTTTTTTTTTTCTAAGTGTCCGATCGAGAGAAGGAAAAAGAGGTGATTTTTAGCCTCTCTCGATTTTGTACTTAGAAAAAATCCAAGAATTTTTTTTTTTTTTTCCGTTTTTTTTCTAAGTGTCTGATCGAGAGAAGGTAAAAAGAGGTGATTTTTAGCCTCTCTCGATTTTGTACTTAGAAAAAATCCAATAATTTAATTTTTTTTTTCCGTTTTTTTTCTAAGTGTCTGATCGAGAGAAGGTAAAAAGAGGTGATTTTTAGCCTCTCTCGATTTGGTACTTAGAAAAAATCCAAGAATTTTTTTTTTTTCAGTTTTTTTTCTAAGTGTCTGATCGAGAGAAGGTAAAAAGAGGTGATTTTCAGCCTCTCGAAATTTTGTACTTAGAAAAAATCCAAGAATTATTTTTTTTTTTCCCGTTTTTTTTCTAAGTGTCTGATCGAGAGAAGGTAAAAAGAGGTGATTTTTAGCCTCTCTCGATTTTGTACTTAGAAAAAATCCAAGAATTATTTATTTTTTTCCGTTTTTTTTCTAAGTGTCTGATCGAGAGAAGGAAAAAGAGGTGATTTTTAGCCTCTCTCGATTTTCTACTTAGAAAAAATCCAAATTTTTTTTTTTTTTTTTTCCGTTTTTTTTCTAAGTGTCTAATCGATAGAAGGTTAAAGAGGTGATTTTTAGCCTCTCTTGATTTTGTACTTAGAAAAAATCCAATTTTTTTTTTTTTCTTTTCTTTTTTTTTTCTAAGTGTCTGATCGAGAGAAGGAAAAAGAGGTGATTTTTAGCCACTCTCGATTTTGTACTTAGAAAAAATCCAATTTTTTTTATTTTTTTTTTCCGTTTTTTTTCTAAGTGTCTGATCGAGAGAAGGAAAAAGAGGTGATTTTTAGCCTCTCTCGATTTTGTACTTAGAAAAAATCCAAATTTTTTTTTTTTTTTTTTTCCGTTTTTTTTCTAAGTGTCTGATCGAGAGAAGGAAAAAGAGGTGATTTTTAGCCTCTCTTGATTTTGTACTTTGAAAAAAATCCAATTTTTTTTTTTTTTTCTTTTTTTTTTCTAAGTGTCTGATCGAGAGAAGGAAAAAGAGGTGATTTTTAGCCACTCTCGATTTTGTACTTAGAAAAAATCCAATTTTTTTTTTTTTTTTTTCCGTTTTTTTTCTAAGTGTCTGATCGAGAGAAGGAAAAAGAGGTGATTTTTAGCCACTCTCGATTTTGTACTTAGAAAAAATCCAATTTTTTTTTTTTTTTTTTCCGTTTTTTTTCTAAGTGTCTGATCGAGAGAAGGAAAAAGAGGTGATTTTTAGCCTCTCTTGATTTTGTACTTAGAAAAAATCCAATTTTTTTTTTTTTTTTTTCCGTTTTTTTTCTAAGTGTCTGATCGAGAGAAGGAAAAAGAGGTGATTTTTAGCCACTCTCGATTTTGTACTTAGAAAAAATCCAAATTTTTTTTTTTTTTTTCCGTTTTTTTTCTAAGTGTCTGATCGAGAGAAGGAAAAAGAGGTGATTTTTAGCCACTCTCGATTTTGTACTTAGAAAAAATCCAATTTTTTTTTTTTTTTTTCCCGTTTTTTTTCTAAGTGTCTGATCGAGAGAAGGACAAAGAGGTGATTTTTAGCCTCTCTCGATTTTGTACTTAGGAAAAATCCAATTTTTTTTGTTTTTTTTTTCCGTTTTTTTTCTAAGTGTCTGATCGAGAGAAGGAAAAAGAGGTGATTTTTAGCCTCTCTCGATTTTGTACTTAGAAAAAATCCAATTTTTTTTTTTTTTTTTTCATTTTTTTTTCTAAGTGTCTGATCGAGAGAAGGAAAAAGAGGTGATTTTTAGCCACTCTCGATTTTGTACTTAGAAAAAATCCAATTTTTTTTTTTTTTTTTTCCGTTTTTTTTCTAAGTGTCTGATCGAGAGAAGGAAAAAGAGGTGATTTTTAGCCTCTCTCGATTTTGTACTAAGAAAAAATCCAAATTTTTTTTTTTTTTTTTCCGTTTTTTTTCTAAGTGTCTGATCGAGAGAAGGAAAAAGAGGTGATTTTTAGCCTCTTTTGATTTTGTACTTTGAAAAAAATCCAATTTTTTTTTTTTTTTTCTTTTTTTTTTCTAAGTGTCTGATCGAGAGAAGGAAAAAGAGGTGATTTTTAGCCACTCTCGATTTTGTACTTAGAAAAAATCCAATTTTTTTTTTTTTTTTTTCCGTTTTTTTTCTAAGTGTCTGATCGAGAGAAGGAAAAAGAGGTGATTTTTAGCCTCTCTCGATTTTGTACTTAGAAAAAATCCAAATTTTTTTTTTTTTTTTTTCATTTTTTTTTCTAAGTGTCTGATCGAGAGAAGGAAAAAGAGGTGATTTTTAGCCACTCTCGATTTTGTACTTAGAAAAAATCCAAATTTTTTTTTTTTTTTTTTCTTTTTTTTTTCTAAGTGTCTGATCGAGAGAAGGAAAAAGAGGTGATTTTTAGCCACTCTCGATTTTATACTTAGAAAAAATCCAATTTTTTTTTTTTTTTTTTCCGTTTTTTTTCTAAGTGTCTGATCGAGAGAAGGAAAAAGAGGTGATTTTTAGCCACTCTCGATTTTGTACTTAGAAAAAATCCAATTTTTTTTTTTTTTTTTTTCCGTTTTTTTTCTAAGTGTCTGATCGAGAGAAGGAAAAAGAGGTGATTTTTAGCCTCTCTCGATTTTGTACTTAGGAAAAATCCAATTTTTTTTTTTTTTTTTCCCGTTTTTTTTCTAAGTGTCTGATCGAGAGAAGGAAAAAGAGGTGATTTTTAGCCTCTCTCGATTTTGTACTTAGAAAAAATCCAATTTTTTTTTTTTTTTTTTCATTTTTTTTTCTAAGTGTCTGATCGAGAGAAGGAAAAAGAGGTGATTTTTAACCACTCTCGATTTTGTACTTAGAAAAAATCCAAATTTTTTTTTTTTTTTTCCATTTTTTTTCTAAGTGTCTGATCGAGAGAAGGAAAAAGAGGGGATTTTTAGCCTCTCTCGATTTTGTACTAAGAAAAAATCCAATTTTTTTTTTTTTTTTTTTCCGTTTTTTTTCTAAGTGTCTGATCGAGAGAAGGAAAAAGAGGTGATTTTTAGCCTCTCTTGATTTTGTACTTTGAAAAAAATCCAATTTTTTTTTTTTTTTCTTTTTTTTTTCTAAGTGTCTGATCGAGAGAAGGAAAAAGAGGTGATTTTTAGCCTCTCTCGATTTTGTACTTAGAAAAAATCCAAGAATTATTTTTTTTTTTCCGTTTGTTTTCAAAGTGTCTGATCGAGAGAAGGAAAAAGAGGTGATTTTTAGCCTCTCTCGATTTTGTACTTAGAAAAAATCCAAATTTTTCTTTTTTTTTTCCGTTTTTTTTCTAAGTGTCTGATCGAGAGAAGGAAAAAGAGGTGATTTTTAGCCTCTCTCGATTTTGTACTTAGAAAAAATCCAAATTTTTTTTTTTTTTTTTTTTTTTTTCTAAGTGTCCGTTTGAGAGAAGGAAAAAGAGGTGATTTTTAGCCTCTCTCGATTTTGTACTTAGAAAAAATCCAAATTTTTTTTTTTTTTTTTCCGTTTTTTTTCTAAGTGTCTGATCGAGAGAAGGAAAAAGAGGTGATTTTTAGCCTCTCTCGATTTTGTACTTAGAAAAAATCCAAATTTTTTTTTTTTTTTTTTCCGTTTTTTTTCTAAGTGTCTGATCGAGAGAAGGAAAAAGAGGTGATTTTTAGCCTCTCTCGATTTTGTACTTAGAAAAAATCCAAATTTTTTTTATTTTTTTTTCCGTTTTTTTTCTAAGTGTCTGATCGAGAGAAGGAAAAAGAGGTGATTTTTAGCCTCTCTCGATTTTGTACTTAGAAAAAATCCAAATTTTTTTTTTTTTTTTTTTTTTTTTCTAAGTGTCCGATCGAGAGAAGGAAAAAGAGGTGATTTTTAGCCTCTCTCGATTTTGTACTTAGAAAAAATCCAAGAATTTTTTTTTTTTTTTCCGTTTTTTTTCTAAGTGTCTGATCGAGAGAAGGTAAAAAGAGGTGATTTTTAGCCTCTCTCGATTTTGTACTTAGAAAAAATCCAATAATTTAATTTTTTTTTTCCGTTTTTTTTCTAAGTGTCTGATCGAGAGAAGGTAAAAAGAGGTGATTTTTAGCCTCTCTCGATTTGGTACTTAGAAAAAATCCAAGAATTTTTTTTTTTTCAGTTTTTTTTCTAAGTGTCTGATCGAGAGAAGGTAAAAAGAGGTGATTTTCAGCCTCTCGAAATTTTGTACTTAGAAAAAATCCAAGAATTATTTTTTTTTTTCCCGTTTTTTTTCTAAGTGTCTGATCGAGAGAAGGTAAAAAGAGGTGATTTTTAGCCTCTCTCGATTTTGTACTTAGAAAAAATCCAAGAATTATTTATTTTTTTCCGTTTTTTTTCTAAGTGTCTGATCGAGAGAAGGAAAAAGAGGTGATTTTTAGCCTCTCTCGATTTTCTACTTAGAAAAAATCCAAATTTTTTTTTTTTTTTTTTCCGTTTTTTTTCTAAGTGTCTAATCGATAGAAGGTTAAAGAGGTGATTTTTAGCCTCTCTTGATTTTGTACTTAGAAAAAATCCAATTTTTTTTTTTTTCTTTTCTTTTTTTTTTCTAAGTGTCTGATCGAGAGAAGGAAAAAGAGGTGATTTTTAGCCACTCTCGATTTTGTACTTAGAAAAAATCCAAATTTTTTTATTTTTTTTTTCCGTTTTTTTTCTAAGTGTCTGATCGAGAGAAGGAAAAAGAGGTGATTTTTAGCCTCTCTCGATTTTGTACTTAGAAAAAATCCAAATTTTTTTTTTTTTTTTTTTCCGTTTTTTTTCTAAGTGTCTGATCGAGAGAAGGAAAAAGAGGTGATTTTTAGCCTCTCTTGATTTTGTACTTTGAAAAAAATCCAATTTTTTTTTTTTTTTTCTTTTTTTTTTCTAAGTGTCTGATCGAGAGAAGGAAAAAGAGGTGATTTTTAGCCACTCTCGATTTTGTACTTAGAAAAAATCCAATTTTTTTTTTTTTTTTTTCCGTTTTTTTTCTAAGTGTCTGATCGAGAGAAGGAAAAAGAGGTGATTTTTAGCCACTCTCGATTTTGTACTTAGAAAAAATCCAATTTTTTTTTTTTTTTTTTCCGTTTTTTTTCTAAGTGTCTGATCGAGAGAAGGAAAAAGAGGTGATTTTTAGCCTCTCTTGATTTTGTACTTAGAAAAAATCCAATTTTTTTTTTTTTTTTTTCCGTTTTTTTTCTAAGTGTCTGATCGAGAGAAGGAAAAAGAGGTGATTTTTAGCCACTCTCGATTTTGTACTTAGAAAAAATCCAAATTTTTTTTTTTTTTTTCCGTTTTTTTTCTAAGTGTCTGATCGAGAGAAGGAAAAAGAGGTGATTTTTAGCCACTCTCGATTTTGTACTTAGAAAAAATCCAATTTTTTTTTTTTTTTTTCCCGTTTTTTTTCTAAGTGTCTGATCGAGAGAAGGACAAAGAGGTGATTTTTAGCCTCTCTCGATTTTGTACTTAGGAAAAATCCAATTTTTTTTGTTTTTTTTTTCCGTTTTTTTTCTAAGTGTCTGATCGAGAGAAGGAAAAAGAGGTGATTTTTAGCCTCTCTCGATTTTGTACTTAGAAAAAATCCAATTTTTTTTTTTTTTTTTTCATTTTTTTTTCTAAGTGTCTGATCGAGAGAAGGAAAAAGAGGTGATTTTTAGCCACTCTCGATTTTGTACTTAGAAAAAATCCAATTTTTTTTTTTTTTTTTCCGTTTTTTTTCTAAGTGTCTGATCGAGAGAAGGAAAAAGAGGTGATTTTTAGCCTCTCTCGATTTTGTACTAAGAAAAAATCCAAATTTTTTTTTTTTTTTTTCCGTTTTTTTTCTAAGTGTCTGATCGAGAGAAGGAAAAAGAGGTGATTTTTAGCCTCTTTTGATTTTGTACTTTGAAAAAAATCCAATTTTTTTTTTTTTTTTCTTTTTTTTTTCTAAGTGTCTGATCGAGAGAAGGAAAAAGAGGTGATTTTTAGCCACTCTCGATTTTGTACTTAGAAAAAATCCAATTTTTTTTTTTTTTTTTTCCGTTTTTTTTCTAAGTGTCTGATCGAGAGAAGGAAAAAGAGGTGATTTTTAGCCTCTCTCGATTTTGTACTTAGAAAAAATCCAAATTTTTTTTTTTTTTTTTTCATTTTTTTTTCTAAGTGTCTGATCGAGAGAAGGAAAAAGAGGTGATTTTTAGCCACTCTCGATTTTGTACTTAGAAAAAATCCAAATTTTTTTTTTTTTTTTTTTCTTTTTTTTTTCTAAGTGTCTGATCGAGAGAAGGAAAAAGAGGTGATTTTTAGCCACTCTCGATTTTATACTTAGAAAAAATCCAATTTTTTTTTTTTTTTTTTCCGTTTTTTTTCTAAGTGTCTGATCGAGAGAAGGAAAAAGAGGTGATTTTTAGCCACTCTCGATTTTGTACTTAGAAAAAATCCAATTTTTTTTTTTTTTTTTTTCCGTTTTTTTTCTAAGTGTCTGATCGAGAGAAGGAAAAAGAGGTGATTTTTAGCCTCTCTCGATTTTGTACTTAGGAAAAATCCAATTTTTTTTTTTTTTTTCCCGTTTTTTTTCTAAGTGTCTGATCGAGAGAAGGAAAAAGAGGTGATTTTTAGCCTCTCTCGATTTTGTACTTAGAAAAAATCCAATTTTTTTTTTTTTTTTTTCATTTTTTTTTCTAAGTGTCTGATCGAGAGAAGGAAAAAGAGGTGATTTTTAACCACTCTCGATTTTGTACTTAGAAAAAATCCAAATTTTTTTTTTTTTTTTCCATTTTTTTTCTAAGTGTCTGATCGAGAGAAGGAAAAAGAGGGGATTTTTAGCCTCTCTCGATTTTGTACTAAGAAAAAATCCAATTTTTTTTTTTTTTTTTTTCCGTTTTTTTTCTAAGTGTCTGATCGAGAGAAGGAAAAAGAGGTGATTTTTAGCCTCTCTTGATTTTGTACTTTGAAAAAAATCCAATTTTTTTTTTTTTTTCTTTTTTTTTTCTAAGTGTCTGATCGAGAGAAGGAAAAAGAGGTGATTTTTAGCCACTCTCGATTTTGTACTTAGAAAAAATCCAAATTTTTTTTTTTTTTTTCCCGTTTTTTTTCTAAGTGTCTGATCGAGAGAAGGAAAAAGAGGTGATTTTTAGCCTCTCTCGATTTTGTACTTAGGAAAAATCCAATTTTTTTTTTTTTTTTTTTCCGTTTTTTTTCTAAGTGTCTGATCGAGAGAAGGAAAAAGAGGTGATTTTTAGCCTCTCTCGATTTTGTACTTAGAAAAAATCCAATTTTTTTTTTTTTTTTTCATTTTTTTTTCTAAGTGTCTGATCGAGAGAAGGAAAAAGAGGTGATTTTTAGCCACTCTCGATTTTGTACTTAGAAAAAATCCAATTTTTTTTTTTTTTTTTTCCGTTTATTTTCTTAGTGTCTGATCGAGAGAAGGAAAAGGAGGTGATTTTTAGCCACTCTCGATTTTGCACTTAGAAAAAATCCAATTTTTTTTTTTTTTTTCCGTTTTTTTTCTAAGTGTCTGATCGAGAGAAGGAAAAAGAGGTGATTTTTAGCCTCTCTCGATTTTGTACTTAGAAAAAATCCAAATTTTTTTTTTTTTTTTTTCCGTTTTTTTTCTAAGTGTCTGATCGAGAGAAGGAAAAAGAGGTGATTTTTAGCCTCTCTCGATTTTGTACTTAGAAAAAATCCAAATTTTTTGTATTTTTTTTTCCGTTTTTTTTCTAAGTGTCTGATCGAGAGAAGGAAAAAGAGGTGATTTTTAGCCTCTCTCGATTTTGTACTTAGAAAAAATCCAAATTTTTTTTTTTTTTTTTTTTTTTTTCTAAGTGTCCGATCGAGAGAAGGAAAAAGAGGTGATTTTTAGCCTCTCTCGATTTTGTACTTAGAAAAAATCCAAGAATTTTTTTTTTTTTTTCCGTTTTTTTTCTAAGTGTCTGATCGAGAGAAGGTAAAAAGAGGTGATTTTTAGCCTCTCTCGATTTTGTACTTAGAAAAAATCCAATAATTTAATTTTTTTTTTCCGTTTTTTTTCTAAGTGTCTGATCGAGAGAAGGTAAAAAGAGGTGATTTTTAGCCTCTCTCGATTTTGTACTTAGAAAAAATCCAAATTTTTTTTTTTTTTTTTTTTTTTTCTAAGTGTCCGATCGAGAGAAGGAAAAAGAGGTGATTTTTAGCCTCTCTCGATTTTGTACTTAGAAAAAATCCAAGAATTTTTTTTTTTTTTTCCGTTTTTTTTCTAAGTGTCTGATCGAGAGAAGGTAAAAAGAGGTGATTTTTAGCCTCTCTCGATTTTGTACTTAGAAAAAATCCAATAATTTAATTTTTTTTTTCCGTTTTTTTTCTAAGTGTCTGATCGAGAGAAGGTAAAAAGAGGTGATTTTTAGCCTCTCTCGATTTGGTACTTAGAAAAAATCCAAGAATTTTTTTTTTTTCAGTTTTTTTTCTAAGTGTCTGATCGAGAGAAGGTAAAAAGAGGTGATTTTCAGCCTCTCGAAATTTTGTACTTAGAAAAAATCCAAGAATTATTTTTTTTTTTCCCGTTTTTTTTCTAAGTGTCTGATCGAGAGAAGGTAAAAAGAGGTGATTTTTAGCCTCTCTCGATTTTGTACTTAGAAAAAATCCAAGAATTATTTATTTTTTTCCGTTTTTTTTCTAAGTGTCTGATCGAGAGAAGGAAAAAGAGGTGATTTTTAGCCTCTCTCGATTTTCTACTTAGAAAAAATCCAAATTTTTTTTTTTTTTTTTTCCGTTTTTTTTCTAAGTGTCTAATCGATAGAAGGTTAAAGAGGTGATTTTTAGCCTCTCTTGATTTTGTACTTAGAAAAAATCCAATTTTTTTTTTTTTCTTTTCTTTTTTTTTTCTAAGTGTCTGATCGAGAGAAGGAAAAAGAGGTGATTTTTAGCCACTCTCGATTTTGTACTTAGAAAAAATCCAAATTTTTTTATTTTTTTTTTCCGTTTTTTTTCTAAGTGTCTGATCGAGAGAAGGAAAAAGAGGTGATTTTTAGCCTCTCTCGATTTTGTACTTAGAAAAAATCCAAATTTTTTTTTTTTTTTTTTTCCGTTTTTTTTCTAAGTGTCTGATCGAGAGAAGGAAAAAGAGGTGATTTTTAGCCTCTCTTGATTTTGTACTTTGAAAAAAATCCAATTTTTTTTTTTTTTTCTTTTTTTTTTCTAAGTGTCTGATCGAGAGAAGGAAAAAGAGGTGATTTTTAGCCACTCTCGATTTTGTACTTAGAAAAAATCCAATTTTTTTTTTTTTTTTTTCCGTTTTTTTTCTAAGTGTCTGATCGAGAGAAGGAAAAAGAGGTGATTTTTAGCCACTCTCGATTTTGTACTTAGAAAAAATCCAATTTTTTTTTTTTTTTTTTCCGTTTTTTTTCTAAGTGTCTGATCGAGAGAAGGAAAAAGAGGTGATTTTTAGCCTCTCTTGATTTTGTACTTAGAAAAAATCCAATTTTTTTTTTTTTTTTTTCCGTTTTTTTTCTAAGTGTCTGATCGAGAGAAGGAAAAAGAGGTGATTTTTAGCCACTCTCGATTTTGTACTTAGAAAAAATCCAAATTTTTTTTTTTTTTTTCCGTTTTTTTTCTAAGTGTCTGATCGAGAGAAGGAAAAAGAGGTGATTTTTAGCCACTCTCGATTTTGTACTTAGAAAAAATCCAAATTTTTTTTTTTTTTTTCCCGTTTTTTTTCTAAGTGTCTGATCGAGAGAAGGACAAAGAGGTGATTTTTAGCCTCTCTCGATTTTGTACTTAGGAAAAATCCAATTTTTTTTGTTTTTTTTTTCCGTTTTTTTTCTAAGTGTCTGATCGAGAGAAGGAAAAAGAGGTGATTTTTAGCCTCTCTCGATTTTGTACTTAGAAAAAATCCAATTTTTTTTTTTTTTTTTTCATTTTTTTTTCTAAGTGTCTGATCGAGAGAAGGAAAAAGAGGTGATTTTTAGCCACTCTCGATTTTGTACTTAGAAAAAATCCAATTTTTTTTTTTTTTTTTCCGTTTTTTTTCTAAGTGTCTGATCGAGAGAAGGAAAAAGAGGTGATTTTTAGCCTCTCTCGATTTTGTACTAAGAAAAAATCCAAATTTTTTTTTTTTTTTTTTCCGTTTTTTTTCTAAGTGTCTGATCGAGAGAAGGAAAAAGAGGTGATTTTTAGCCTCTTTTGATTTTGTACTTTGAAAAAAATCCAATTTTTTTTTTTTTTTTCTTTTTTTTTTCTAAGTGTCTGATCGAGAGAAGGAAAAAGAGGTGATTTTTAGCCACTCTCGATTTTGTACTTAGAAAAAATCCAATTTTTTTTTTTTTTTTTTCCGTTTTTTTTCTAAGTGTCTGATCGAGAGAAGGAAAAAGAGGTGATTTTTAGCCTCTCTCGATTTTGTACTTAGAAAAAATCCAAATTTTTTTTTTTTTTTTTTCATTTTTTTTTCTAAGTGTCTGATCGAGAGAAGGAAAAAGAGGTGATTTTTAGCCACTCTCGATTTTGTACTTAGAAAAAATCCAAATTTTTTTTTTTTTTTTTTTCTTTTTTTTTTCTAAGTGTCTGATCGAGAGAAGGAAAAAGAGGTGATTTTTAGCCACTCTCGATTTTATACTTAGAAAAAATCCAATTTTTTTTTTTTTTTTTTCCGTTTTTTTTCTAAGTGTCTGATCGAGAGAAGGAAAAAGAGGTGATTTTTAGCCACTCTCGATTTTGTACTTAGAAAAAATCCAATTTTTTTTTTTTTTTTTTTCCGTTTTTTTTCTAAGTGTCTGATCGAGAGAAGGAAAAAGAGGTGATTTTTAGCCTCTCTCGATTTTGTACTTAGGAAAAATCCAATTTTTTTTTTTTTTTTTCCCGTTTTTTTTCTAAGTGTCTGATCGAGAGAAGGAAAAAGAGGTGATTTTTAGCCTCTCTCGATTTTGTACTTAGAAAAAATCCAATTTTTTTTTTTTTTTTTTCATTTTTTTTTCTAAGTGTCTGATCGAGAGAAGGAAAAAGAGGTGATTTTTAACCACTCTCGATTTTGTACTTAGAAAAAATCCAAATTTTTTTTTTTTTTTTCCATTTTTTTTCTAAGTGTCTGATCGAGAGAAGGAAAAAGAGGGGATTTTTAGCCTCTCTTGATTTTGTACTAAGAAAAAATCCAATTTTTTTTTTTTTTTTTTTCCGTTTTTTTTCTAAGTGTCTGATCGAGAGAAGGAAAAAGAGGTGATTTTTAGCCTCTCTTGATTTTGTACTTTGAAAAAAATCCAATTTTTTTTTTTTTTCTTTTTTTTTTCTAAGTGTCTGATCGAGAGAAGGAAAAAGAGGTGATTTTTAGCCACTCTCGATTTTGTACTTAGAAAAAATCCAAATTTTTTTTTTTTTTTTCCCGTTTTTTTTCTAAGTGTCTGATCGAGAGAAGGAAAAAGAGGTGATTTTTAGCCTCTCTCGATTTTGTACTTAGGAAAAATCCAATTTTTTTTTTTTTTTTTTTCCGTTTTTTTTCTAAGTGTCTGATCGAGAGAAGGAAAAAGAGGTGATTTTTAGCCTCTCTCGATTTTGTACTTAGAAAAAATCCAATTTTTTTTTTTTTTTTTCATTTTTTTTTCTAAGTGTCTGATCGAGAGAAGGAAAAAGAGGTGATTTTTAGCCACTCTCGATTTTGTACTTAGAAAAAATCCAATTTTTTTTTTTTTTTTTTCCGTTTATTTTCTTAGTGTCTGATCGAGAGAAGGAAAAGGAGGTGATTTTTAGCCACTCTCGATTTTGCACTTAGAAAAAATCCAATTTTTTTTTTTTTTTTCCGTTTTTTTTCTAAGTGTCTGATCGAGAGAAGGAAAAAGAGGTGATTTTTAGCCACTCTCGATTTTGTACTTAGAAAAAATCCAATTTTTTTTTTTTTTTTTTCCGTTTTTTTTCTAAGTGTCTGATCGAGAGAAGGAAAAAGAGGTGATTTTTAGCCTCTCTCGATTTTGTACTTAGAAAAAATCCAAATTTTTTTTTTTTTTTTTTCATTTTTTTTTCTAAGTGTCTGATCGAGAGAAGGAAAAAGAGGTGATTTTTAGCCACTCTCGATTTTGTACTTAGAAAAAATCCAAATTTTTTTTTTTTTTTTTTTCTTTTTTTTTTCTAAGTGTCTGATCGAGAGAAGGAAAAAGAGGTGATTTTTAGCCACTCTCGATTTTATACTTAGAAAAAATCCAATTTTTTTTTTTTTTTTTTCCGTTTTTTTTCTAAGTGTCTGATCGAGAGAAGGAAAAAGAGGTGATTTTTAGCCACTCTCGATTTTGTACTTAGAAAAAATCCAATTTTTTTTTTTTTTTTTTTCCGTTTTTTTTCTAAGTGTCTGATCGAGAGAAGGAAAAAGAGGTGATTTTTAGCCTCTCTCGATTTTGTACTTAGGAAAAATCCAATTTTTTTTTTTTTTTTTCCCGTTTTTTTTCTAAGTGTCTGATCGAGAGAAGGAAAAAGAGGTGATTTTTAGCCTCTCTCGATTTTGTACTTAGAAAAAATCCAATTTTTTTTTTTTTTTTTTCATTTTTTTTTCTAAGTGTCTGATCGAGAGAAGGAAAAAGAGGTGATTTTTAACCACTCTCGATTTTGTACTTAGAAAAAATCCAAATTTTTTTTTTTTTTTTCCATTTTTTTTCTAAGTGTCTGATCGAGAGAAGGAAAAAGAGGGGATTTTTAGCCTCTCTCGATTTTGTACTAAGAAAAAATCCAATTTTTTTTTTTTTTTTTTTCCGTTTTTTTTCTAAGTGTCTGATCGAGAGAAGGAAAAAGAGGTGATTTTTAGCCTCTCTTGATTTTGTACTTTGAAAAAAATCCAATTTTTTTTTTTTTTCTTTTTTTTTTCTAAGTGTCTGATCGAGAGAAGGAAAAAGAGGTGATTTTTAGCCACTCTCGATTTTGTACTTAGAAAAAATCCAAATTTTTTTTTTTTTTTTCCCGTTTTTTTTCTAAGTGTCTGATCGAGAGAAGGAAAAAGAGGTGATTTTTAGCCTCTCTCGATTTTGTACTTAGGAAAAATCCAATTTTTTTTTTTTTTTTTTTCCGTTTTTTTTCTAAGTGTCTGATCGAGAGAAGGAAAAAGAGGTGATTTTTAGCCTCTCTCGATTTTGTACTTAGAAAAAATCCAATTTTTTTTTTTTTTTTTCATTTTTTTTTCTAAGTGTCTGATCGAGAGAAGGAAAAAGAGGTGATTTTTAGCCACTCTCGATTTTGTACTTAGAAAAAATCCAATTTTTTTTTTTTTTTTTTCCGTTTATTTTCTTAGTGTCTGATCGAGAGAAGGAAAAGGAGGTGATTTTTAGCCACTCTCGATTTTGCACTTAGAAAAAATCCAATTTTTTTTTTTTTTTTCCGTTTTTTTTCTAAGTGTCTGATCGAGAGAAGGAAAAAGAGGTGATTTTTAGCCTCTCTCGATTTTGTACTTAGAAAAAATCCAAATTTTTTTTTTTTTTTTTTCCGTTTTTTTTCTAAGTGTCTGATCGAGAGAAGGAAAAAGAGGTGATTTTTAGCCTCTCTCGATTTTGTACTTAGAAAAAATCCAAATTTTTTGTATTTTTTTTTCCGTTTTTTTTCTAAGTGTCTGATCGAGAGAAGGAAAAAGAGGTGATTTTTAGCCTCTCTCGATTTTGTACTTAGAAAAAATCCAAATTTTTTTTTTTTTTTTTTTTTTTTTTCTAAGTGTCCGATCGAGAGAAGGAAAAAGAGGTGATTTTTAGCCTCTCTCGATTTTGTACTTAGAAAAAATCCAAGAATTTTTTTTTTTTTTTCCGTTTTTTTTCTAAGTGTCTGATCGAGAGAAGGTAAAAAGAGGTGATTTTTAGCCTCTCTCGATTTTGTACTTAGAAAAAATCCAATAATTTAATTTTTTTTTCCCGTTTTTTTTCTAAGTGTCTGATCGAGAGAAGGTAAAAAGAGGTGATTTTTAGCCTCTCTCGATTTGGTACTTAGAAAAAATCCAAGAATTTTTTTTTTTTCAGTTTTTTTTCTAAGTGTCTGATCGAGAGAAGGTAAAAAGAGGTGATTTTCAGCCTCTCGAAATTTTGTACTTAGAAAAAATCCAAGAATTTTTTTTTTTTTTTCCGTTTTTTTTCTAAGTGTCTGATCGAGAGAAGGTAAAAAGAGGTGATTTTTAGCCTCTCTCGATTTGGTACTTAGAAAAAATCCAAGAATTTTTTTTTTTTCAGTTTTTTTTCTAAGTGTCTGATCGAGAGAAGGTAAAAAGAGGTGATTTTCAGCCTCTCTCAATTTTGTACTTAGAAAAAATCCAAGAATTATTTTTTTTTTTCCCGTTTTTTTTCTAAGTGTCTGATCGAGAGAAGGTAAAAAGAGGTGATTTTTAGCCTCTCTCGATTTTGTACTTAGAAAAAATCCAAGAATTATTTTTTTTTTTCCGTTTGTTTTCAAAGTGTCTGATCGAGAGAAGGAAAAAGAGGTGATTTTTAGCCTCTCTCGATTTTCTACTTAGAAAAAATCCAAATTTTTTTTTTTTTTTTTCCGTTTTTTTTCTAAGTGTCTGATCGAGAGAAGGAAAAAGAGGTGATTTTTAGCCTCTCTTGATTTTGTACTTAGAAAAAATCCAATTTTTTTTTTTTTTTTTTCTTTTTTTTTTCTAAGTGTCTGATCGAGAGAAGGAAAAAGAGGTGATTTTTAGCCACTCTCGATTTTGTACTTAGAAAAAATCCAAATTTTTTTATTTTTTTTTTTCCGTTTTTTTTCTAAGTGTCTGATCGAGAGAAGGAAAAAGAGGTGATTTTTAGCCTCTCTCGATTTTGTACTTAGAAAAAATCCAAATTTTTTTTTTTTTTTTTTTCCGTTTTTTTTCTAAGTGTCTGATCGAGAGAAGGAAAAAGAGGTGATTTTTAGCCTCTCTTGATTTTGTACTTTGAAAAAAATCCAATTTTTTTTTTTTTTTTTCGTTTTTTTTTCTAAGTGTCTGATCGAGAGAAGGAAAAAGAGGTGATTTTTAGCCACTCTCGATTTTGTACTTAGAAAAAATCCAATTTTTTTTTTTTTTTTTTCCGTTTTTTTTCTAAGTGTCTGATCGAGAGAAGGAAAAAGAGGTGATTTTTAGCCACTCTCGATTTTGTACTTAGAAAAAATCCAAATTTTTTTTTTTTTTTCCGTTTTTTTTCTAAGTGTCTGATCGAGAGAAGGAAAAAGAGGTGATTTTTAGCCACTCTCGATTTTGTACTTAGAAAAAATCCAAATTTTTTTTTTTTTTTCCCGTTTTTTTTCTAAGTGTCTGATCGAGAGAAGGAAAAAGAGGTGATTTTTAGCCTCTCTCGATTTTGTACTTAGGAAAAATCCAATTTTTTTTTTTTTTTTTTTCAGTTTTTTTTCTAAGTGTCTGATCGAGAGAAGGAAAAAGAGGTGATTTTTAGCCTCTCTCGATTTTGTACTTAGAAAAAATCCAATTTTTTTTTTTTTTTTTCTTTTTTTTTTCTAAGTGTCTGATCGAGAGAAGGAAAAAGAGGTGATTTTTAGCCACTCTCGATTTTGTACTTAGAAAAAATCCAATTTTTTTTTTTTTTTTTTTCCGTTTTTTTTCTAAGTGTCTGATCGAGAGAAGGAAAAGGAGGTGATTTTTAGCCACTCTCGATTTTGCACTTAGAAAAAATCCAATTTTTTTTTTTTTTTTCCCGTTTTTTTTCTAAGTGTCTGATCGAGAGAAGGAAAAAGAGGTGATTTTTAGCCTCTCTCGATTTTGTACTAAGAAAAAATCCAATTTTTTTTTTTTTTTTTTCCATTTTTTTTCTAAGTGTCTGATCGAGAGAAGGAAAAAGAGGTGATTTTTAGCCTCTTTTGATTTTGTACTTTGAAAAAAATCCAATTTTTTTTTTTTTTTTCTTTTTTTTTTCTAAGTGTCTGATCGAGAGAAGGAAAAAGAGGTGATTTTTAGCCACTCTCGATTTTGTACTTAGAAAAAATCCAATTTTTTTTTTTTTTTTTTTCCGTTTTTTTTCTAAGTGTCTGATCGAGAGAAGGAAAAAGAGGTGATTTTTAGCCTCTCTCGATTTTGTACTTAGAAAAAATCCAAATTTTTTTTTTTTTTTTTTCATTTTTTTTTCTAAGTGTCTGATCGAGAGAAGGAAAAAGAGGTGATTTTTAGCCACTCTCGATTTTGTACTTAGAAAAAATCCAAATTTTTTTTTTTTTTTTTTCCGTTTTTTTTCTAAGTGTCTGATCGAGAGAAGGAAAAAGAGGTGATTTTTAGCCTCTCTCGATTTTGTACTTAGAAAAAATCCAAATTTTTTTTTTTTTTTTTTTCCGTTTTTTTTCTAAGTGTCTGATCGAGAGAAGGAAAAAGAGGTGATTTTTAGCCTCTCTTGATTTTGTACTTTGAAAAAAATCCAATTTTTTTTTTTTTTCTTTTTTTTTCTAAGTGTCTGATCGAGAGAAGGAAAAAGAGGTGATTTTTAGCCACTCTCGATTTTATACTTAGAAAAAATCCAATTTTTTTTTTTTTTTTTTCCGTTTTTTTTCTAAGTGTCTGATCGAGAGAAGGAAAAAGAGGTGATTTTTAGCCACTCTCGATTTTGTACTTAGAAAAAATCCAATTTTTTTTTTTTTTTTTTTCCGTTTTTTTTCTAAGTGTCTGATCGAGAGAAGGAAAAAGAGGTGATTTTTAGCCTCTCTCGATTTTGTACTTAGGAAAAATCCAATTTTTTTTTTTTTTTTTCCCGTTTTTTTTCTAAGTGTCTGATCGAGAGAAGGAAAAAGAGGTGATTTTTAGCCTCTCTCGATTTTGTACTTAGAAAAAATCCAATTTTTTTTTTTTTTTTTTCTTTTTTTTTTCTAAGTGTCTGATCGAGAGAAGGAAAAAGAGGTGATTTTTAACCACTCTCGATTTTGTACTTAGAAAAAATCCAATTTTTTTTTTTTTTTTTCCGTTTTTTTTCTAAGTGTCTGATCGAGAGAAGGAAAAAGAGGGGATTTTTAGCCTCTCTCGATTTTGTACTAAGAAAAAATCCAATTTTTTTTTTTTTTTTTTTCCGTTTTTTTTCTAAGTGTCTGATCGAGAGAAGGAAAAAGAGGTGATTTTTAGCCTCTCTTGATTTTGTACTTTGAAAAAAATCAAATTTTTTTTTTTTTTCTTTTTTTTTTCTAAGTGTCTGATCGAGAGAAGGAAAAAGAGGTGATTTTTAGCCACTCTCGATTTTGTACTTAGAAAAAATCCAAATTTTTTTTTTTTTTTTCCCGTTTTTTTTCTAAGTGTCTGATCGAGAGAAGGAAAAAGAGGTGATTTTTAGCCTCTCTCGATTTTGTACTTAGGAAAAATCCAATTTTTTTTTTTTTTTTTTTTCGTTTTTTTTCTAAGTGTCTGATCGAGAGAAGGAAAAAGAGGTGATTTTTAGCCTCTCTCGATTTTGTACTTAGAAAAAATCCAATTTTTTTTTTTTTTTTTTCATTTTTTTTTCTAAGTGTCTGATCGAGAGAAGGAAAAAGAGGTGATTTTTAGCCACTCTCGATTTTGTACTTAGAAAAAATCCAATTTTTTTTTTTTTTTTTTCCGTTTTTTTTCTAAGTGTCTGATCGAGAGAAGGAAAAGGAGGTGATTTTTAGCCACTCTCGATTTTGCACTTAGAAAAAATCCAATTTTTTTTTTTTTTTTCCGTTTTTTTTCTAAGTGTCTGATCGAGAGAAGGAAAAAGAGGTGATTTTTAGCCTCTCTCGATTTTGTACTAAGAAAAAATCCAAATTTTTTTTTTTTTTTTTCCGTTTTTTTTCTAAGTGTCTGATCGAGAGAAGGAAAAAGAGGTGATTTTTAGCCTCTCTTGATTTTGTACTTTGAAAAAAATCCAATTTTTTTTTTTTTTTTCTTTTTTTTTTCTAAGTGTCTGATCGAGAGAAGGAAAAAGAGGTGATTTTTAGCCACTCTCGATTTTGTACTTAGAAAAAATCCAATTTTTTTTTTTTTTTTTTCCGTTTTTTTTCTAAGTGTCTGATCGAGAGAAGGAAAAAGAGGTGATTTTTAGCCTCTCTCGATTTTGTACTTAGAAAAAATCCAAATTTTTATTTTTTTTTTTTCATTTTTTTTTCTAAGTGTCTGATCGAGAGAAGGAAAAAGAGGTGATTTTTAGCCACTCTCGATTTTGTACTTAGAAAAAATCCAAATTTTTTTATTTTTTTTTTTCCGTTTTTTTTCTAAGTGTCTGATCGAGAGAAGGAAAAAGAGGTGATTTTTAGCCTCTCTCGATTTTGTACTTAGAAAAAATCCAAATTTTTTTTTTTTTTTTTTTCCGTTTTTTTTCTAAGTGTCTGATCGAGAGAAGGAAAAAGAGGTGATTTTTAGCCTCTCTTGATTTTGTACTTTGAAAAAAATCAAATTTTTTTTTTTTTTTCTTTTTTTTTTCTAAGTGTCTGATCGAGAGAAGGAAAAAGAGGTGATTTTTAGCCTCTCTCGATTTTGTACTTAGAAAAAATCCAATTTTTTTTTTTTTTTTTTTCCGTTTTTTTTCTAAGTGTCTGATCGAGAGAAGGAAAAAGAGGTGATTTTTAGCCTCTCTCGATTTTGTACTAAGAAAAAATCCCAATTTTTTTTTTTTTTTTTCCGTTTTTTTTCTAAGTGTCTGATCGAGAGAAGGAAAAAGAGGTGATTTTTAGCCTCTCTCGATTTTGTACTTAGAAAAAATCCAATTTTTTTTTTTTTTTTTTCCGTTTTTTTTCTAAGTGTCTGATCGAGAGAAGGAAAAAGAGGTGATTTTTAGCCTCTCTCGATTTTGTACTTAGAAAAAATCCAAATTTTTTTTTTTTTTTTTTCCGTTTTTTTTCTAAGTGTCTGATCGAGAGAAGGAAAAAGAGGTGATTTTTAGCCTCTCTCGATTTTGTACTTAGAAAAAATCCAAATTTTTTTTTTTTTTTTTTCCGTTTTTTTTCTAAGTGTCTGATCGAGAGAAGGAAAAAGAGGTGATTTTTAGCCTCTCTCGATTTTGTACTTAGAAAAAAATCCAAATTTTTTTTTTTTTTTTTTTTTTTTTCTAAGTGTCCGATCGAGAGAAGGAAAAAGAGGTGATTTTTAGCCTCTCTCGATTTTGTACTTAGAAAAAATCCAAATTTTTTTTTTTTTTTTTCTGTTTTTTTTCTAAGTGTCTGATCGAGAGAAGGAAAAAGAGGTGATTTTTAGCCTCTCTCGATTTTGTACTTAGAAAAAATCCAAATTTTTTTTTTTTTTTTTTCCGTTTTTTTTCTAAGTGTCTGATCGAGAGAAGGAAAAAGAGGTGATTTTTAGCCTCTCTCGATTTTGTACTTAGAAAAAATCCAAATTTTTTTTTTTTTTTTTTTTTTTCCTAAGTGTCCGATCGAGAGAAGGAAAAAGAGGTGATTTTTAGCCTCTCTCGATTTTGTACTTAGAAAAAATCCAAATTATTATTTTTTTTTTTTCCGTTTTTTTTCTAAGTGTCTGATCGAGAGAAGGAAAAAGAGGTGATTTTTAGCCTCTCTCGATTTTGTACTTAGAAAAAATCCAATTTTTTTTTTTTTATTTTCTGTTTTTTTTCTAAGTGTCTGATCGAGAGAAGGAAAAAGAGGTGATTTTTAGCCTCTCTCGATTTTGTACTTAGAAAAAATCCAAATTTTTTTTTTTTTTTTTTCCGTTTTTTTTCTAAGTGTCCGATCGAGAGAAGGAAAAAGAGGTGATTTTTAGCCTCTCTCGATTTTGTACTTAGAAAAAATCCAAATTTTTTTTTTTTTTTTTTTTTTTTCTAAGTGTCCGATCGAGAGAAGGAAAAAGAGGTGATTTTTAGCCTCTCTCGATTTTGTACTTAGAAAAAATCCAAATTTTTTTTTTTTTTTTTCCGTTTTTTTTCTAAGTGTCTGATCGAGAGAAGGAAAAAGAGGTGATTTTTAGCCTCTCTCGATTTTGTACTTAGAAAAAATCCAAATTTTTTTTTTTTTTTTTTTTTTCTAAGTGTCCGATCGAGAGAAGGAAAAAGAGGTGATTTTTAGCCTCTCTCGATTTTGTACTTAGAAAAAAATCCAAATTTTTTTTTTTTTTTTTCCGTTTTTTTTCTAAGTGTCTGATCGAGAGAAGGAAAAAGAGGTGATTTTTAGCCTCTCTCGATATTGTACTTAGAAAAAATCCAAATTTTTTTTTTTTTTTTTTCCGTTTTTTTTCTAAGTGTCTGATCGAGAGAAGGAAAAAGAGGTGATTTTTAGCCTCTCTCGATTTTGTACTTAGAAAAAATCCAAATTTTTCTTTTTTTTTTCCGTTTTTTTTCTAAGTGTCTGATCGAGAGAAGGAAAAAGAGGTGATTTTTAGCCTCTCTCGATTTTGTACTTAGAAAAAATCCAAATTTTTTTTTTTTTTTTTTTTTTTTTTCTAAGTGTCCGATCGAGAGAAGGAAAAAGAGGTGATTTTTAGCCTCTCTCGATTTTGTACTTAGAAAAAATCCAAATTTTTTTTTTTTTTTTTTCCGTTTTTTTTCTAAGTGTCTGATCGAGAGAAGGAAAAAGAGGTGATTTTTAGCCTCTCTCGATTTTGTACTTAGAAAAAATCCAAATTTTTTTTTTTTTTTTTCCGTTTTTTTTCTAAGTGTCTGATCGAGAGAAGGAAAAAGAGGTGATTTTTAGCCTCTCTCGATTTTGTACTTAGAAAAAATCCAAATTTTTTTTATTTTTTTTTCCGTTTTTTTTCTAAGTGTCTGATCGAGAGAAGGAAAAAGAGGTGATTTTTAGCCTCTCTCGATTTTGTACTTAGAAAAAATCCAAATTTTTTTTTTTTTTTTTTTTTTTTTCTAAGTGTCCGATCGAGAGAAGGAAAAAGAGGTGATTTTTAGCCTCTCTCGATTTTGTACTTAGAAAAAATCCAAGAATTTTTTTTTTTTTTTCCGTTTTTTTTCTAAGTGTCTGATCGAGAGAAGGTAAAAAGAGGTGATTTTTAGCCTCTCTCGATTTTGTACTTAGAAAAAATCCAATAATTTAATTTTTTTTTTCCGTTTTTTTTCTAAGTGTCTGATCGAGAGAAGGTAAAAAGAGGTGATTTTTAGCCTCTCTCGATTTGGTACTTAGAAAAAATCCAAGAATTTTTTTTTTTTCAGTTTTTTTTCTAAGTGTCTGATCGAGAGAAGGTAAAAAGAGGTGATTTTCAGCCTCTCTCAATTTTGTACTTAGAAAAAATCCAAGAATTTTTTTTTTTTTTTCCGTTTTTTTTCTAAGTGTCTGATCGAGAGAAGGTAAAAAGAGGTGATTTTTAGCCTCTCTCGATTTGGTACTTAGAAAAAATCCAATAATTTTTTTTTTCCCGTTTTTTTTCTAAGTGTCTGATCGAGAGAAGGTAAAAAGAGGTGATTTTTAGCCTCTCTCGATTTTGTACTTAGAAAAAATCCAATAATTTTTTTTTTTTTTCCGTTTTTTTTCTAAGTGTCTGATCGAGAGAAGGTAAAAAGAGGTGATTTTTAGCCTCTCTCGATTTTGTACTTAGAAAAAATCCAATAATTTAATTTTTTTTTTCCGTTTTTTTTCTAAGTGTCTGATCGAGAGAAGGTAAAAAGAGGTGATTTTTAGCCTCTCTCGATTTGGTACTTAGAAAAAATCCAAGAATTTTTTTTGTTTCCGTTTTTTTTCTAAGTGTCTGATCGAGAGAAGGTAAAAAGAGGTGATTTTCAGCCTCTCTCAATTTTGTACTTAGAAAAAATCCAAGAATTTTTTTTTTTTTTTCCGTTTTTTTTCTAAGTGTCTGATCGAGAGAAGGTAAAAAGAGGTGATTTTTAGCCTCTCTCGATTTGGTACTTAGAAAAAATCCAATAATTTTTTTTTTCCCGTTTTTTTTCTAAGTGTCTGATCGAGAGAAGGTAAAAAGAGGTGATTTTTAGCCTCTCTCGATTTTGTACTTAGAAAAAATCCAAGAATTCTTTTTTTTTTTTCCGTTTTTTTTCTAAGTGTCTGATCGAGAGCAGGAAAAAGACGTGATTTTTAGCCTCTCTTGATTTTGTACTTAGAAAAAATCCAAATTTTTTAATTTTTTTTCCCGTTTTTTTTTCTAAGTGTCTGATCGAGAGAAGGAAAAAGAGGTGATTTTTAGCCTCTCTCGATTTTGTACTTAGAAAAAATCCAATTATTATTTTTTTTTTTCAGTTTTTTTTCTAAGTGTCTGATCGAGAGAAGGAAAAAGAGGTGATTTTTAGCCTCTCTCGATTTTGTACTTAGAAAAAATCCATTTTTTTTTTTTTTTCCGTTTTTTTTCTAAGTGTCTGATCGAGAGAAGGAAAAAGAGGTGATTTTTACCCTCTCTCGATTTTGTACTTAGAAAAAATCCAAATTTTTTTTTTTTTTTTTCCGTTTTTTTTCTAAGTGTCTGATCGAGAGAAGGAAAAAGAGGTGATTTTTAGCCTCTCTCGATTTTGTACTTAGAAAAAATCAAAATTTTTTTTTTTTTTTTTCCGTTTTTTTTCTAAGTGTCTGATCGAGAGAAGGAAAAAGAGGTGATTTTTAGCCTCTCTCGATTTTGTACTTAGAAAAAATCCAATTTTTTTTTTTTTTCCGTTTTTTTTCTAAGTGTCTGATCGAGAGAAGGAAAAAGAGGTGATTTTTAGCCTCTCTCGATTTTGTACTTAGAAAAAATCCAATTTTTTTTTTTTTTTTTTTCCGTTTTTTTTCTAAGTGTCTGATCGAGAGAAGGAAAAAGAGGTGATTTTTAGCCTCTCTCGATTTTGTACTTAGAAAAAATCCAATTTTTTTTTTTTTTTTCCCGTTTTTTTTCTAAGTGTCTGATCGAGAGAAGGAAAAAGAGGTGATTTTCAGCCGCTCTCGATTTTGTACTTAGAAAAAATCCAATTTTTTTATTTTTTCCCGTTTTTTTCTAAGTGTCTGATCGAGAGAAGGAAAAAGAGGTGATTTTTAGCCTCTCTCGATTTTGTACTTAGAAAAAATCCAATTTTTTTTTTTTTTCCGTTTTTTTTCTAAGTGTCTGATCGAGAGAAGGAAAAAGAGGTGATTTTTAGCCTCTCTCGATTTTGTACTTAGAAAAAATCCAATTTTTTTTTTTTTTTTTTTTCAGTTTTTTTTCTAAGTGTCTGATCGAGAGAAGGAAAAAGAGGTGATTTTTAGCCTCTCTCGATTTTGTACTTAGAAAAAATCCAATTTTTTTTTTTTTTTTCCCGTTTTTTTTCTAAGTGTCTGATCGAGAGAAGGAAAAAGAGGTGATTTTCAGCCTCTCTCGATTTTGTACTTAGAAAAAATCCAATTTTTTAATTTTTTCCCGTTTTTTTCTAAGTGTCTGATCGAGAGAAGGAAAAAGAGGTGATTTTTAGCCTCTCTCGATTTTGTACTTAGAAAAAATCCAAATTTTTTTTTTTTTTTTTCAGTTTTTTTTCTAAGTGTCTGATCGAGAGAAGGAAAAAGAGGTGATTTTTAGCCTCTCTCGATTTTGTACTTAGAAAAAATCCAAATTTTTTTTTTTTTTTTTTCCGTTTTTTTTCTAAGTGTCTGATCGAGAGAAGGAAAAAGAGGTGATTTTTAGCCTCTCTCGATTTTGTACTTAGAAAAAATCCAAGAATTATTTTTTTTTTTCCCGTTTTTTTTCTAAGTGTCTGATCGAGAGAAGGTAAAAAGAGGTGATTTTTAGCCTCTCTCGATTTTGTACTTAGAAAAAATCCAAGAATTATTTTTTTTTTTTCCGTTTTTTTTCTAAGTGTCTGATCGAGAGAAGGTAAAAAGAGGTGATTTTCAGCCTCTCTCAATTTTGTACTTAGAAAAAATCCAAGAATTTTTTTTTTTTTTTCCGTTTTTTTTCTAAGTGTCTGATCGAGAGAAGGTAAAAAGAGGTGATTTTTAGCCTCTCTCGATTTTGTACTTAGAAAAAATCCAATAATTTTTTTTTTTTTTTCCTTTTTTTTTCTAAGTTTCTGATCGAGAGAAGGTAAAAAGAGGTGATTTTTAGCCTCTCTTGATTTTGTACTTAGAAAAAATCCAATAATTTAATTTTTTTTTTCCGTTTTTTTTCTAAGTGTCTGATCGAGAGAAGGTAAAAAGAGGTGATTTTTAGCCTCTCTCGATTTGGTACTTAGAAAAAATCCAAGAATTTTTTTTTTTTCCGTTTTTTTTCTAAGTGTCTGATCGAGAGAAGGTAAAAAGAGGTGATTTTCAGCCTTTCTCAATTTTGTACTTAGAAAAAATCCAAGAATTTTTTTTTTTTTTTCCGTTTTTTTTCTAAGTGTCTGATCGAGAGAAGGTAAAAAGAGGTGATTTTTAGCCTCTCTCGATTTGGTACTTAGAAAAAATCCAATAATTTTTTTTTTCCCGTTTTTTTTCTAAGTGTCTGATCGAGAGAAGGTAAAAAGAGGTGATTTTTAGCCTCTCTCGATTTTGTACTTAGAAAAAATCCAAGAATTTTTTTTTTTTTTTCCGTTTTTTTTCTAAGTGTCTGATCGAGAGCAGGAAAAAGACGTGATTTTTAGCCTCTCTTGATTTTGTACTTAGAAAAAATCCAAATTTTTTAATTTTTTTTTCCCGTTTTTTTTCTAAGTGTCTGATTGCGAGAAGGAAAAAGAGGTGATTTTTAGCCTCTCTCGATTTTGTACTTAGAAAAAATCCAAGAATTTTTTTTTTTTTCCCGTTTTTTTTCTAAGTGTCTGATCGAGAGAAGGTAAAAAGAGGTGATTTTTAGCCTCTCTCGATTTTGTACTTAGAAAAAATCCAACAATTTATTTTTTTTTTTTCCGTTTTTTTTCTAAGTGTCTGATCGAGAGAAGGTAAAAAGAGGTGATTTTTAGCCTCTCTCGATTTTGTACTTAGAAAAAATCCAATAATTCAATTTTTTTTTCCGTTTTTTTTCTAAGTGTCTGATCGAGAGAAGGTAAAAAGAGGTGATTTTTAGCCTCTCTCGATTTTGTACTTAGAAAAAATCCAAATTTTTTTTTTTTTTTTTCCGTTTTTTTTCTAAGTTTCTGATCGAGAGAAGGTAAAAAGAGGTGATTTTCAGCCTCTCTCAATTTTGTACTTAGAAAAAATCCAAGAATTTTTTTTTTTTTTTCCGTTTTTTTTCTAAGTGTCTGATCGAGAGAAGGTAAAAAGAGGTGATTTTTAGCCTCTCTCGATTTGGTACTTAGAAAAAATCCAATAATTTTTTTTTTCCCGTTTTTTTTTTAAGTGTCTGATAGAGAGAAGGTAAAAAGAGGTGATTTTTAGCCTCTCTCGATTTTGTACTTAGAAAAAATCCAATAATTTTTTTTTTTTTTCCGTTTTTTTTCTAAGTGTCTGATCGAGAGAAGGTAAAAAGAGGTGATTTTTAGCCTCTCTCGATTTTGTACTTAGAAAAAATCTAATAATTTTTTTTTTTTTTTCCGTTTTTTTTCTAAGTGTCTGATCGAGAGAAGGTAAAAAGAGGTGATTTTTAGCCTCTCTCGATTTGGTACTTAGAAAAAATCCAAGAATTTTTTTTTTTTCAGTTTTTTTTCTAAGTGTCTGATCGAGAGAAGGTAAAAAGAGGTGATTTTCAGCCTCTCGAAATTTTGTACTTAGAAAAAATCCAAGAATTTTTTTTTTTTTTTCAGTTTTTTTTCTAAGTGTCTGATCGAGAGAAGGTAAAAAGAGGTGATTTTCAGCCTCTCTCAATTTTGTACTTAGAAAAAATCCAAGAATTATTTTTTTTTTTCCCGTTTTTTTTCTAAGTGTCTGATCGAGAGAAGGTAAAAAGAGGTGATTTTTAGCCTCTCTCGATTTTGTACTTAGAAAAAATCCAAGAATTATTTTTTTTTTTCCGTTTTTTTTCTAAGTGTCTGATCGAGAGAAGGAAAAAGAGGTGATTTTTAGCCTCTCTCGATTTTCTACTTAGAAAAAATCCAATTTTTTTTTTTTTTTTTCCGTTTTTTTTCTAAGTGTCTGATCGAGAGAAGGAAAAAGAGGTGATTTTTAGCCTCTCTTGATTTTGTACTTAGAAAAAATCCAATTTTTTTTTTTTTTTTTTCTTTTTTTTTTCTAAGTGTCTGATCGAGAGAAGGAAAAAGAGGTGATTTTTAGCCACTCTCGATTTTGTACTTAGAAAAAATCCAAATTTTTTTATTTTTTTTTTTCCGTTTTTTTTCTAAGTGTCTGATCGAGAGAAGGAAAAAGAGGTGATTTTTAGCCTCTCTCGATTTTGTACTTAGAAAAAATCCAAATTTTTTTTTTTTTTTTTTTCCGTTTTTTTTCTAAGTGTCTGATCGAGAGAAGGAAAAAGAGGTGATTTTTAGCCTCTCTTGATTTTGTACTTTGAAAAAAATCCAATTTTTTTTTTTTTTTTCGTTTTTTTTTCTAAGTGTCTGATCGAGAGAAGGAAAAAGAGGTGATTTTTAGCCACTCTCGATTTTGTACTTAGAAAAAATCCAATTTTTTTTTTTTTTTTTTCCGTTTTTTTTCTAAGTGTCTGATCGAGAGAAGGAAAAAGAGGTGATTTTTAGCCACTCTCGATTTTGTACTTAGAAAAAATCCAATTTTTTTTTTTTTTTTTTCCCGTTTTTTTTCTAAGTGTCTGATCGAGAGAAGGAAAAAGAGGTGATTTTTAGCCTCTCTTGATTTTGTACTTAGAAAAAATCCAAATTTTTTTTTTTTTTTTTTCCGTTTTTTTTCTAAGTGTCTGATCGAGAGAAGGAAAAAGAGGTGATTTTTAGCCACTCTCGATTTTGTACTTAGAAAAAATCCAAATTTTTTTTTTTTTTTTCCGTTTTTTTTCTAAGTGTCTGATCGAGAGAAGGAAAAAGAGGTGATTTTTAGCCACTCTCGATTTTGTACTTAGAAAAAATCCAAATTTTTTTTTTTTTTTTCCCGTTTTTTTTCTAAGTGTCTGATCGAGAGAAGGAAAAAGAGGTGATTTTTAGCCTCTCTCGATTTTGTACTTAGGAAAAATCCAATTTTTTTTTTTTTTTTTTTCCGTTTTTTTTCTAAGTGTCTGATCGAGAGAAGGAAAAAGAGGTGATTTTTAGCCTCTCTCGATTTTGTACTTAGAAAAAATCCTATTTTTTTTTTTTTTTTTTCTTTTTTTTTTCTAAGTGTCTGATCGAGAGAAGGAAAAAGAGGTGATTTTTAGCCACTCTCGATTTTGTACTTAGAAAAAATCCAATTTTTTTTTTTTTTTTTTCCGTTTTTTTTCTAAGTGTCTGATCGAGAGAAGGAAAAGGAGGTGATTTTTAGCCACTCTCGATTTTGCACTTAGAAAAAATCCAATTTTTTTTTTTTTTTTTCCGTTTTTTTTCTAAGTGTCTGATCGAGAGAAGGAAAAAGAGGTGATTTTTAGCCTCTCTCGATTTTGTACTAAGAAAAAATCCAAATTTTTTTTTTTTTTTTTTCCGTTTTTTTTCTAAGTGTCTGATCGAGAGAAGGAAAAAGAGGTGATTTTTAGCCTCTTTTGATTTTGTACTTTGAAAAAAATCCAATTTTTTTTTTTTTTTCCTTTTTTTTTTCTAAGTGTCTGATCGAGAGAAGGAAAAAGAGGTGATTTTTAGCCACTCTCGATTTTGTACTTAGAAAAAATCCAATTTTTTTTTTTTTTTTTTCCGTTTTTTTTCTAAGTGTCTGATCGAGAGAAGGAAAAAGAGGTGATTTTTAGCCACTCTCGATTTTGTACTTAGAAAAAATCCAAATTTTTTATTTTTTTTTTTCATTTTTTTTTCTAAGTGTCTGATCGAGAGAAGGAAAAAGAGGTGATTTTTAGCCACTCTCGATTTTGTACTTAGAAAAAATCCAAATTTTTTTTTTTTTTTTTTCCGTTTTTTTTCTAAGTGTCTGATCGAGAGAAGGAAAAAGAGGTGATTTTTAGCCTCTCTCGATTTTGTACTTAGAAAAAATCCAAATTTTTTTTTTTTTTTTTTTCCGTTTTTTTTCTAAGTGTCTGATCGAGAGAAGGAAAAAGAGGTGATTTTTAGCCTCTCTTGATTTTGTACTTTGAAAAAAATCCAATTTTTTTTTTTTTTCTTTTTTTTTTCTAAGTGTCTGATCGAGAGAAGGAAAAAGAGGTGATTTTTAGCCACTCTCGATTTTATACTTAGAAAAAATCCAATTTTTTTTTTTTTTTTTTCCGTTTTTTTTCTAAGTGTCTGATCGAGAGAAGGAAAAAGAGGTGATTTTTAGCCACTCTCGATTTTGTACTTAGAAAAAATCCAATTTTTTTTTTTTTTTTTTTCCGTTTTTTTTCTAAGTGTCTGATCGAGAGAAGGAAAAAGAGGTGATTTTTAGCCTCTCTCGATTTTGTACTTAGGAAAAATCCAATTTTTTTTTTTTTTTTTCCCGTTTTTTTTCTAAGTGTCTGATCGAGAGAAGGAAAAAGAGGTGATTTTTAGCCTCTCTCGATTTTGTACTTAGAAAAAATCCAATTTTTTTTTTTTTTTTTTCATTTTTTTTTCTAAGTGTCTGATCGAGAGAAGGAAAAAGAGGTGATTTTTAACCACTCTCGATTTTGTACTTAGAAAAAATCCAAATTTTTTTTTTTTTTTTCCGTTTTTTTTCTAAGTGTCTGATCGAGAGAAGGAAAAAGAGGGGATTTTTAGCCTCTCTCGATTTTGTACTAAGAAAAAATCCAATTTTTTTTTTTTTTTTTTTCCGTTTTTTTTCTAAGTGTCTGATCGAGAGAAGGAAAAAGAGGTGATTTTTAGCCTCTCTTGATTTTGTACTTTGAAAAAAATCCAAATTTTTTTTTTTTCTTTTTTTTTTCTAAGTGTCTGATCGAGAGAAGGAAAAAGAGGTGATTTTTAGCCACTCTCGATTTTGTACTTAGAAAAAATCCAAATTTTTTTTTTTTTTTTCCCGTTTTTTTTCTAAGTGTCTGATCGAGAGAAGGAAAAAGAGGTGATTTTTAGCCTCTCTCGATTTTGTACTTAGGAAAAATCCAATTTTTTTTTTTTTTTTTTTCCGTTTTTTTTCTAAGTGTCTGATCGAGAGAAGGAAAAAGAGGTGATTTTTAGCCTCTCTCGATTTTGTACTTAGAAAAAATCCAATTTTTTTTTTTTTTTTTTCATTTTTTTTTCTAAGTGTCTGATCGAGAGAAGGAAAAAGAGGTGATTTTTAGCCACTCTCGATTTTGTACTTAGAAAAAATCCAATTTTTTTTTTTTTTTTTTCCGTTTTTTTTCTAAGTGTCTGATCGAGAGAAGGAAAAGGAGGTGATTTTTAGCCACTCTCGATTTTGCACTTAGAAAAAATCCAATTTTTTTTTTTTTTTTCCGTTTTTTTTCTAAGTGTCTGATCGAGAGAAGGAAAAAGAGGTGATTTTTAGCCTCTCTCGATTTTGTACTAAGAAAAAATCCAAATTTTTTTTTTTTTTTTTTCTGTTTTTTTTCTAAGTGTCTGATCGAGAGAAGGAAAAAGAGGTGATTTTTAGCCTCTCTTGATTTTGTACTTTGAAAAAAATCCAATTTTTTTTTTTTTTTTCTTTTTTTTTTCTAAGTGTCTGATCGAGAGAAGGAAAAAGAGGTGATTTTTAGCCACTCTCGATTTTGTACTTAGAAAAAATCCAATTTTTTTTTTTTTTTTTCCGTTTTTTTTCTAAGTGTCTGATCGAGAGAAGGAAAAAGAGGTGATTTTTAGCCTCTCTCGATTTTGTACTTAGAAAAAATCCAAATTTTTTTTTTTTTTTTTTCATTTTTTTTTCTAAGTGTCTGATCGAGAGAAGGAAAAAGAGGTGATTTTTAGCCACTCTCGATTTTGTACTTAGAAAAAATCCAAATTTTTTTTTTTTTTTTTTTCCGTTTTTTTTCTAAGTGTCTGATCGAGAGAAGGAAAAAGAGGTGATTTTTAGCCTCTCTCGATTTTGTACTTAGAAAAAATCCAAATTTTTTTTTTTTTTTTTTTCCGTTTTTTTTCTAAGTGTCTGATCGAGAGAAGGAAAAAGAGGTGATTTTTAGCCTCTCTTGATTTTGTACTTTGAAAAAAATCAAATTTTTTTTTTTTTTTCTTTTTTTTTTCTAAGTGTCTGATCGAGAGAAGGAAAAAGAGGTGATTTTTAGCCTCTCTCGATTTTGTACTTAGAAAAAATCCAAATTTTTTTTTTTTTTTTTTCCGTTTTTTTTCTAATTGTCTGATCGAGAGAAGGAAAAAGAGGTGATTTTTAGCCTCTCTCGATTTTGTACTAAGAAAAAATCCCAATTTTTTTTTTTTTTTTTCCGTTTTTTTTCTAAGTGTCTGATGGAGAGAAGGAAAAAGAGGTGATTTTTAGCCTCTCTCGATTTTGTACTTAGAAAAAATCCAATTTTTTTTTTTTTTTTTTTCCGTTTTTTTTCTAAGTGTCTGATCGAGAGAAGGAAAAAGAGGTGATTTTTAGCCTCTCTCGATTTTGTACTTAGAAAAAATCCAAATTTTTTTTTTTTTTTTTTCCGTTTTTTTTCTAAGTGTCTGATCGAGAGAAGGAAAAAGAGGTGATTTTTAGCCTCTCTCGATTTTGTACTTAGAAAAAATCCAATTTTTTTTTTTTTTTTTTTTTTCCTAAGTGTCCGATCGAGAGAAGGAAAAAGAGGTGATTTTTAGCCTCTCTCGATTTTGTACTTAGAAAAAATCCAAATTTTTTTTTTTTTTTTTTCCGTTTTTTTTCTAAGTGTCTGATCGAGAGAAGGAAAAAGAGGTGATTTTTAGCCTCTCTCGATTTTGTACTTAGAAAAAATCCAAATTTTTTTTTTTTTTTTTCCGTTTTTTTTCTAAGTGTCTGATCGAGAGAAGGAAAAAGAGGTGATTTTTAGCCTCTCTCGATTTTGTACTTAGAAAAAATCCAAATTTTTTTTTTTTTTTTTCCGTTTTTTTTCTAAGTGTCCGATCGAGAGAAGGAAAAAGAGGTGATTTTTAGCCTCTCTCGATTTTGTACTTAGAAAAAATCCAAATTTTTTTTTTTTTTTTTTTTTTTTCTAAGTGTCCGATCGAGAGAAGGAAAAAGAGGTGATTTTTAGCCTCTCTCGATTTTGTACTTAGAAAAAATCAAAATTTTTTTTTTTTTTTTCCGTTTTTTTTCTAAGTGTCTGATCGAGAGAAGGAAAAAGAGGTGATTTTTAGCCTCTCTCGATTTTGTACTTAGAAAAAATCCAAATTTTTTTTTTTTTTTTTTTTTTTTTCTAAGTGTCCGATCGAGAGAAGGAAAAAGAGGTGATTTTTAGCCTCTCTCGATTTTGTACTTAGAAAAAAATCCCAATTTTTTTTTTTTTTTTTTTCCGTTTTTTTTCTAAGTGTCTGATCGAGAGAAGGAAAAAGAGGTGATTTTTAGCCTCTCTCGATTTTGTACTTAGAAAAAATCCAAATTTTTTTTTTTTTTTTTTCCGTTTTTTTTCTAAGTGTCTGATCGAGAGAAGGAAAAAGAGGTGATTTTTAGCCTCTCTCGATTTTGTACTTAGAAAAAATCCAAATTTTTCTTTTTTTTTTCCGTTTTTTTTCTAAGTGTCTGATCGAGAGAAGGAAAAAGAGGTGATTTTTAGCCTCTCTCGATTTTGTACTTAGAAAAAATCCAAATTTTTTTTTTTTTTTTTTTTTTTTCTAAGTGTCCGATCGAGAGAAGGAAAAAGAGGTGATTTTTAGCCTCTCTCGATTTTGTACTTAGAAAAAATCCAAAATTTTTTTTTTTTTTTTTCCGTTTTTTTTCTAAGTGTCTGATCGAGAGAAGGAAAAAGAGGTGATTTTTAGCCTCTCTCGATTTTGTACTTAGAAAAAATCCAAATTTTTTTTTTTTTTTTTTCCGTTTTTTTTCTAAGTGTCTGATCGAGAGAAGGAAAAAGAGGTGATTTTTAGCCTCTCTCGATTTTGTACTTAGAAAAAATCCAAATTTTTTTTATTTTTTTTTCCGTTTTTTTTCTAAGTGTCTGATCGAGAGAAGGAAAAAGAGGTGATTTTTAGCCTCTCTCGATTTTGTACTTAGAAAAAATCCAAATTTTTTTTTTTTTTTTTTTTTTTTTTCTAAGTGTCCGATCGAGAGAAGGAAAAAGAGGTGATTTTTAGCCTCTCTCGATTTTGTACTTAGAAAAAATCCAAGAATTTTTTTTTTTTTTTCCGTTTTTTTTCTAAGTGTCTGATCGAGAGAAGGTAAAAAGAGGTGATTTTTAGCCTCTCTCGATTTTGTACTTAGAAAAAATCCAATAATTTAATTTTTTTTTTCCGTTTTTTTTCTAAGTGTCTGATCGAGAGAAGGTAAAAAGAGGTGATTTTTAGCCTCTCTCGATTTGGTACTTAGAAAAAATCCAAGAATTTTTTTTTTTTCAGTTTTTTTTCTAAGTGTCTGATCGAGAGAAGGTAAAAAGAGGTGATTTTCAGCCTCTCTCAATTTTGTACTTAGAAAAAATCCAAGAATTTTTTTTTTTTTTTCCGTTTTTTTTCTAAGTGTCTGATCGAGAGAAGGAAAAAGAGGTGATTTTTAGCCACTCTCGATTTTGTACTTAGAAAAAATCCAATTTTTTTTTTTTTTTTTTCCGTTTTTTTTCTAAGTGTCTGATCGAGAGAAGGAAAAAGAGGTGATTTTTAGCCTCTCTCGATTTTGTACTTAGAAAAAATCCAAATTTTTTATTTTTTTTTTTCATTTTTTTTTCTAAGTGTCTGATCGAGAGAAGGAAAAAGAGGTGATTTTTAGCCACTCTCGATTTTGTACTTAGAAAAAATCCAAATTTTTTTTTTTTTTTTTTCCGTTTTTTTTCTAAGTGTCTGATCGAGAGAAGGAAAAAGAGGTGATTTTTAGCCTCTCTCGATTTTGTACTTAGAAAAAATCCAAATTTTTTTTTTTTTTTTTTTCCGTTTTTTTTCTAAGTGTCTGATCGAGAGAAGGAAAAAGAGGTGATTTTTAGCCTCTCTTGATTTTGTACTTTGAAAAAAATCCAATTTTTTTTTTTTTTCTTTTTTTTTTCTAAGTGTCTGATCGAGAGAAGGAAAAAGAGGTGATTTTTAGCCACTCTCGATTTTATACTTAGAAAAAATCCAATTTTTTTTTTTTTTTTTCCGTTTTTTTTCTAAGTGTCTGATCGAGAGAAGGAAAAAGAGGTGATTTTTAGCCACTCTCGATTTTGTACTTAGAAAAAATCCAATTTTTTTTTTTTTTTTTTTCCGTTTTTTTTCTAAGTGTCTGATCGAGAGAAGGAAAAAGAGGTGATTTTTAGCCTCTCTCGATTTTGTACTTAGGAAAAATCCAATTTTTTTTTTTTTTTTCCCGTTTTTTTTCTAAGTGTCTGATCGAGAGAAGGAAAAAGAGGTGATTTTTAGCCTCTCTCGATTTTGTACTTAGAAAAAATCCAATTTTTTTTTTTTTTTTTTCATTTTTTTTTCTAAGTGTCTGATCGAGAGAAGGAAAAAGAGGTGATTTTTAACCACTCTCGATTTTGTACTTAGAAAAAATCCAAATTTTTTTTTTTTTTTTCCGTTTTTTTTCTAAGTGTCTGATCGAGAGAAGGAAAAAGAGGGGATTTTTAGCCTCTCTCGATTTTGTACTAAGAAAAAATCCAATTTTTTTTTTTTTTTTTTTCCGTTTTTTTTCTAAGTGTCTGATCGAGAGAAGGAAAAAGAGGTGATTTTTAGCCTCTCTTGATTTTGTACTTTGAAAAAAATCCAATTTTTTTTTTTTTTTCTTTTTTTTTTCTAAGTGTCTGATCGAGAGAAGGAAAAAGAGGTGATTTTTAGCCACTCTCGATTTTGTACTTAGAAAAAATCCAAATTTTTTTTTTTTTTTTCCCGTTTTTTTTCTAAGTGTCTGATCGAGAGAAGGAAAAAGAGGTGATTTTTAGCCTCTCTCGATTTTGTACTTAGGAAAAATCCAATTTTTTTTTTTTTTTTTTTCCGTTTTTTTTCTAAGTGTCTGATCGAGAGAAGGAAAAAGAGGTGATTTTTAGCCTCTCTCGATTTTGTACTTAGAAAAAATCCAATTTTTTTTTTTTTTTTTCATTTTTTTTTCTAAGTGTCTGATCGAGAGAAGGAAAAAGAGGTGATTTTTAGCCACTCTCGATTTTGTACTTAGAAAAAATCCAATTTTTTTTTTTTTTTTTTCCGTTTTTTTTCTAAGTGTCTGATCGAGAGAAGGAAAAAGAGGTGATTTTTAGCCACTCTCGATTTTGCACTTAGAAAAAATCCAATTTTTTTTTTTTTTTTCCGTTTTTTTTCTAAGTGTCTGATCGAGAGAAGGAAAAAGAGGTGATTTTTAGCCTCTCTCGATTTTGTACTAAGAAAAAATCCAAATTTTTTTTTTTTTTTTTTCCGTTTTTTTTCTAAGTGTCTGATCGAGAGAAGGAAAAAGAGGTGATTTTTAGCCTCTCTTGATTTTGTACTTTGAAAAAAATCCAATTTTTTTTTTTTTTTTCTTTTTTTTTTCTAAGTGTCTGATCGAGAGAAGGAAAAAGAGGTGATTTTTAGCCACTCTCGATTTTGTACTTAGAAAAAATCCAATTTTTTTTTTTTTTTTTCCGTTTTTTTTCTAAGTGTCTGATCGAGAGAAGGAAAAAGAGGTGATTTTTAGCCTCTCTCGATTTTGTACTTAGAAAAAATCCAAATTTTTTTTTTTTTTTTTTCATTTTTTTTTCTAAGTGTCTGATCGAGAGAAGGAAAAAGAGGTGATTTTTAGCCACTCTCGATTTTGTACTTAGAAAAAATCCAAATTTTTTTTTTTTTTTTTTTCCGTTTTTTTTCTAAGTGTCTGATCGAGAGAAGGAAAAAGAGGTGATTTTTAGCCTCTCTCGATTTTGTACTTAGAAAAAATCCAAATTTTTTATTTTTTTTTTTCCGTTTTTTTTCTAAGTGTCTGATCGAGAGAAGGAAAAAGAGGTGATTTTTAGCCTCTCTTGATTTTGTACTTTGAAAAAAATCAAATTTTTTTTTTTTTTTTCTTTTTTTTTTCTAAGTGTCTGATCGAGAGAAGGAAAAAGAGGTGATTTTTAGCCTCTCTCGATTTTGTACTTAGAAAAAATCCAAATTTTTTTATTTTTTTTTTCCGTTTTTTTTCTAAGTGTCTGATCGAGAGAAGGAAAAAGAGGTGATTTTTAGCCTCTCTCGATTTTGTACTAAGAAAAAATCCCAATTTTTTTTTTTTTTTTTCCGTTTTTTTTCTAAGTGTCTGATGGAGAGAAGGAAAAAGAGGTGATTTTTAGCCTCTCTCGATTTTGTACTTAGAAAAAATCCAATTTTTTTTTTTTTTTTTTTCCGTTTTTTTTCTAAGTGTCTGATCGAGAGAAGGAAAAAGAGGTGATTTTTAGCCTCTCTCGATTTTGTACTAAAAAAAAATCCAATTTTTTTTTTTTTTTTTTTCCGTTTTTTTTCTAAAAGTCTGATCGAGAGAAGGAAAAAGAGGTGATTTTTAGCCTCTCTCGATTTTGTACTTAGAAAAAATCCAAATTTTTTTTTTTTTTTTTTTTTCCTAAGTGTCCGATCGAGAGAAGGAAAAAGAGGTGATTTTTAGCCTCTCTCGATTTTGTACTTAGAAAAAATCCAAATTTTTTTTTTTATTTTTTCCGTTTTTTTTCTCAGTGTCTGATCGAGAGAAGGAAAAAGAGGTGATTTTTAGCCTCTCTCGATTTTGTACTTAGAAAAAATCCAAATTTTTTTTTTTTTTTTCCGTTTTTTTTCTAAGTGTCTGATCGAGAGAAGGAAAAAGAGGTGATTTTTAGCCTCTCTCGATTTTGTACTTAGAAAAAATCCAAATTTTTTTTTTTTTTTTTTCCGTTTTTTTTCTAAGTGTCCGATCGAGAGAAGGAAAAAGAGGTGATTTTTAGCCTCTCTCGATTTTGTACTTAGAAAAAATCCAAATTTTTTTTTTTTTTTTTTCCGTTTTTTTTCTAAGTGTCCGATCGAGAGAAGGAAAAAGAGGTGATTTTTAGCCTCTCTCGATTTTGTACTTAGAAAAAATCCAAATTTTTTTTTTTTTTTTCCGTTTTTTTTCTAAGTGTCTGATCGAGAGAAGGAAAAAGAGGTGATTTTTAGCCTCTCTCGATTTTGTACTTAGAAAAAATCCAAATTTTTTTTTTTTTTTTTTTTTTTTTCTAAGTGTCCGATCGAGAGAAGGAAAAAGAGGTGATTTTTAGCCTCTCTCGATTTTGTACTTAGAAAAAAATCCAAATTTTTTTTTTTTTTTTTTCCGTTTTTTTTCTAAGTGTCTGATCGAGAGAAGGAAAAAGAGGTGATTTTTAGCCTCTCTCGATTTTGTACTTAGAAAAAATCCAAATTTTTTTTTTTTTTTTTTCCGTTTTTTTTCTAAGTGTCTGATCGAGAGAAGGAAAAAGAGGTGATTTTTAGCCTCTCTCGATTTTGTACTTAGAAAAAATCCAAATTTTTCTTTTTTTTTTCCGTTTTTTTTCTAAGTGTCTGATCGAGAGAAGGAAAAAGAGGTGATTTTTAGCCTCTCTCGATTTTGTACTTAGAAAAAATCCAAATTTTTTTTTTTTTTTTTTTTTTTTTCTAAGTGTCCGATCGAGAGAAGGAAAAAGAGGTGATTTTTAGCCTCTCTCGATTTTGTACTTAGAAAAAATCCAAATTTTTTTTTTTTTTTTTTCCGTTTTTTTTCTAAGTGTCTGATCGAGAGAAGGAAAAAGAGGTGATTTTTAGCCTCTCTCGATTTTGTACTTAGAAAAAATCCAAATTTTTTTTTTTTTTTTTTCCGTTTTTTTTCTAAGTGTCTGATCGAGAGAAGGAAAAAGAGGTGATTTTTAGCCTCTCTCGATTTTGTACTTAGAAAAAATCCAATTTTTTTTTATTTTTTTTTCCGTTTTTTTTTCTAAGTGTCTGATCGAGAGAAGGAAAAAGAGGTGATTTTTAGCCTCTCTCGATTTTGTACTTAGAAAAAATCCAAATTTTTTTTTTTTTTTTTTTTTTTTTTCTAAGTGTCCGATCGAGAGAAGGAAAAAGAGGTGATTTTTAGCCTCTCTCGATTTTGTACTTAGAAAAAATCCAAGAATTTTTTTTTTTTTTTCCGTTTTTTTTCTAAGTGTCTGATCGAGAGAAGGTAAAAAGAGGTGATTTTTAGCCTCTCTCGATTTTGTACTTAGAAAAAATCCAATAATTTAATTTTTTTTTTCCGTTTTTTTTCTAAGTGTCTGATCGAGAGAAGGTAAAAAGAGGTGATTTTTAGCCTCTCTCGATTTGGTACTTAGAAAAAATCCAAGAATTTTTTTTTTTTCAGTTTTTTTTCTAAGTGTCTGATCGAGAGAAGGTAAAAAGAGGTGATTTTCAGCCTCTCTCAATTTTGTACTTAGAAAAAATCCAAGAATTTTTTTTTTTTTTTCCGTTTTTTTTTCTAAGTGTCTGATCGAGAGAAGGTAAAAAGAGGTGATTTTTAGCCTCTCTCGATTTGGTACTTAGAAAAAATCCAATAATTTTTTTTTTCCCGTTTTTTTTCTAAGTGTCTGATCGAGAGAAGGTAAAAAGAGGTGATTTTTAGCCTCTCTCGATTTTGTACTTAGAAAAAATCCAATAATTTTTTTTTTTTTTCCGTTTTTTTTCTAAGTGTCTGATCGAGAGAAGGAAAAAGAGGTGATTTTTAGCCTCTCTCGATTTTGTACTTAGAAAAAATCCATTTTTTTTTTTTTTTCCGTTTTTTTTCTAAGTGTCTGATCGAGAGAAGGAAAAAGAGGTGATTTTTAGCCTCTCTCGATTTTGTACTTAGAAAAAATCCAAATTTTTTTTTTTTTTTTTTCCGTTTTTTTTCTAAGTGTCTGATCGAGAGAAGGAAAAAGAGGTGATTTTTAGCCTCTCTCGATTTTGTACTTAGAAAAAATCCAAATTTTTTTTATTTTTTTTTCCGTTTTTTTTCTAAGTGTCTGATCGAGAGAAGGAAAAAGAGGTGATTTTTAGCCTCTCTCGATTTTGTACTTAGAAAAAATCCAAATTTTTTTTTTTTTTTTTTTTTTTTTCTAAGTGTCCGATCGAGAGAAGGAAAAAGAGGTGATTTTTAGCCTCTCTCGATTTTGTACTTAGAAAAAATCCAAGAATTTTTTTTTTTTTTTCCGTTTTTTTTCTAAGTGTCTGATCGAGAGAAGGTAAAAAGAGGTGATTTTTAGCCTCTCTCGATTTTGTACTTAGAAAAAATCCAATAATTTAATTTTTTTTTTCCGTTTTTTTTCTAAGTGTCTGATCGAGAGAAGGTAAAAAGAGGTGATTTTTAGCCTCTCTCGATTTGGTACTTAGAAAAAATCCAAGAATTTTTTTTTTTTCAGTTTTTTTTCTAAGTGTCTGATCGAGAGAAGGTAAAAAGAGGTGATTTTCAGCCTCTCTCAATTTTGTACTTAGAAAAAATCCAAGAATTTTTTTTTTTTTTTCCGTTTTTTTTCTAAGTGTCTGATCGAGAGAAGGAAAAAGAGGTGATTTTTAGCCACTCTCGATTTTGTACTTAGAAAAAATCCAATTTTTTTTTTTTTTTTTTCCGTTTTTTTTCTAAGTGTCTGATCGAGAGAAGGAAAAAGAGGTGATTTTTAGCCTCTCTCGATTTTGTACTTAGAAAAAATCCAAATTTTTTATTTTTTTTTTTCATTTTTTTTTCTAAGTGTCTGATCGAGAGAAGGAAAAAGAGGTGATTTTTAGCCACTCTCGATTTTGTACTTAGAAAAAATCCAAATTTTTTTTTTTTTTTTTTCCGTTTTTTTTCTAAGTGTCTGATCGAGAGAAGGAAAAAGAGGTGATTTTTAGCCTCTCTCGATTTTGTACTTAGAAAAAATCCAAATTTTTTTTTTTTTTTTTTTCCGTTTTTTTTCTAAGTGTCTGATCGAGAGAAGGAAAAAGAGGTGATTTTTAGCCTCTCTTGATTTTGTACTTTGAAAAAAATCCAATTTTTTTTTTTTTTCTTTTTTTTTTCTAAGTGTCTGATCGAGAGAAGGAAAAAGAGGTGATTTTTAGCCACTCTCGATTTTATACTTAGAAAAAATCCAATTTTTTTTTTTTTTTTTTCCGTTTTTTTTCTAAGTGTCTGATCGAGAGAAGGAAAAAGAGGTGATTTTTAGCCACTCTCGATTTTGTACTTAGAAAAAATCCAATTTTTTTTTTTTTTTTTTTCCGTTTTTTTTCTAAGTGTCTGATCGAGAGAAGGAAAAAGAGGTGATTTTTAGCCTCTCTCGATTTTGTACTTAGGAAAAATCCAATTTTTTTTTTTTTTTTTCCCGTTTTTTTTCTAAGTGTCTGATCGAGAGAAGGAAAAAGAGGTGATTTTTAGCCTCTCTCGATTTTGTACTTAGAAAAAATCCAATTTTTTTTTTTTTTTTTTCATTTTTTTTTCTAAGTGTCTGATCGAGAGAAGGAAAAAGAGGTGATTTTTAACCACTCTCGATTTTGTACTTAGAAAAAATCCAAATTTTTTTTTTTTTTTTCCGTTTTTTTTCTAAGTGTCTGATCGAGAGAAGGAAAAAGAGGTGATTTTTAGCCTCTCTTGATTTTGTACTTTGAAAAAAATCCAATTTTTTTTTTTTTTTCTTTTTTTTTTCTAAGTGTCTGATCGAGAGAAGGAAAAAGAGGTGATTTTTAGCCACTCTCGATTTTGTACTTAGAAAAAATCCAAATTTTTTTTTTTTTTTCCCGTTTTTTTTCTAAGTGTCTGATCGAGAGAAGGAAAAAGAGGTGATTTTTAGCCTCTCTCGATTTTGTACTTAGGAAAAATCCAATTTTTTTTTTTTTTTTTTTCCGTTTTTTTTCTAAGTGTCTGATCGAGAGAAGGAAAAAGAGGTGATTTTTAGCCTCTCTCGATTTTGTACTTAGAAAAAATCCAATTTTTTTTTTTTTTTTTTCATTTTTTTTTCTAAGTGTCTGATCGAGAGAAGGAAAAAGAGGTGATTTTTAGCCACTCTCGATTTTGTACTTAGAAAAAATCCAATTTTTTTTTTTTTTTTTTCCGTTTTTTTTCTAAGTGTCTGATCGAGAGAAGGAAAAAGAGGTGATTTTTAGCCACTCTCGATTTTGCACTTAGAAAAAATCCAATTTTTTTTTTTTTTTTCCGTTTTTTTTCTAAGTGTCTGATCGAGAGAAGGAAAAAGAGGTGATTTTTAGCCTCTCTCGATTTTGTACTAAGAAAAAATCCAAATTTTTTTTTTTTTTTTTTCCGTTTTTTTTCTAAGTGTCTGATCGAGAGAAGGAAAAAGAGGTGATTTTTAGCCTCTCTTGATTTTGTACTTTGAAAAAAATCCAATTTTTTTTTTTTTTTTCTTTTTTTTTTCTAAGTGTCTGATCGAGAGAAGGAAAAAGAGGTGATTTTTAGCCACTCTCGATTTTGTACTTAGAAAAAATCCAATTTTTTTTTTTTTTTTTCCGTTTTTTTTCTAAGTGTCTGATCGAGAGAAGGAAAAAGAGGTGATTTTTAGCCTCTCTCGATTTTGTACTTAGAAAAAATCCAAATTTTTTTTTTTTTTTTTTCATTTTTTTTTCTAAGTGTCTGATCGAGAGAAGGAAAAAGAGGTGATTTTTAGCCACTCTCGATTTTGTACTTAGAAAAAATCCAAATTTTTTTTTTTTTTTTTTTCCGTTTTTTTTCTAAGTGTCTGATCGAGAGAAGGAAAAAGAGGTGATTTTTAGCCTCTCTCGATTTTGTACTTAGAAAAAATCCAAATTTTTTTTTTTTTTTTTTTCCGTTTTTTTTCTAAGTGTCTGATCGAGAGAAGGAAAAAGAGGTGATTTTTAGCCTCTCTTGATTTTGTACTTTGAAAAAAATCAAATTTTTTTTTTTTTTTTCTTTTTTTTTTCTAAGTGTCTGATCGAGAGAAGGAAAAAGAGGTGATTTTTAGCCTCTCTCGATTTTGTACTTAGAAAAAATCCAAATTTTTTTATTTTTTTTTTCCGTTTTTTTTCTAAGTGTCTGATCGAGAGAAGGAAAAAGAGGTGATTTTTAGCCTCTCTCGATTTTGTACTAAGAAAAAATCCCAATTTTTTTTTTTTTTTTTCCGTTTTTTTTCTAAGTGTCTGATGGAGAGAAGGAAAAAGAGGTGATTTTTAGCCTCTCTCGATTTTGTACTTAGAAAAAATCCAATTTTTTTTTTTTTTTTTTTCCGTTTTTTTTCTAAGTGTCTGATCGAGAGAAGGAAAAAGAGGTGATTTTTAGCCTCTCTCGATTTTGTACTAAAAAAAAATCCAATTTTTTTTTTTTTTTTTTTCCGTTTTTTTTCTAAAAGTCTGATCGAGAGAAGGAAAAAGAGGTGATTTTTAGCCTCTCTCGATTTTGTACTTAGAAAAAATCCAAATTTTTTTTTTTTTTTTTTTTTCCTAAGTGTCCGATCGAGAGAAGGAAAAAGAGGTGATTTTTAGCCTCTCTCGATTTTGTACTTAGAAAAAATCCAAATTTTTTTTTTATTTTTTCCGTTTTTTTTCTCAGTGTCTGATCGAGAGAAGGAAAAAGAGGTGATTTTTAGCCTCTCTCGATTTTGTACTTAGAAAAAATCCAAATTTTTTTTTTTTTTTCCGTTTTTTTTCTAAGTGTCTGATCGAGAGAAGGAAAAAGAGGTGATTTTTAGCCTCTCTCGATTTTGTACTTAGAAAAAATCCAAATTTTTTTTTTTTTTTTTTCCGTTTTTTTTCTAAGTGTCCGATCGAGAGAAGGAAAAAGAGGTGATTTTTAGCCTCTCTCGATTTTGTACTTAGAAAAAATCCAAATTTTTTTTTTTTTTTTTTCCGTTTTTTTTCTAAGTGTCCGATCGAGAGAAGGAAAAAGAGGTGATTTTTAGCCTCTCTCGATTTTGTACTTAGAAAAAATCCAAATTTTTTTTTTTTTTTTCCGTTTTTTTTCTAAGTGTCTGATCGAGAGAAGGAAAAAGAGGTGATTTTTAGCCTCTCTCGATTTTGTACTTAGAAAAAATCCAAATTTTTTTTTTTTTTTTTTTTTTTTTCTAAGTGTCCGATCGAGAGAAGGAAAAAGAGGTGATTTTTAGCCTCTCTCGATTTTGTACTTAGAAAAAAATCCAAATTTTTTTTTTTTTTTTTTCCGTTTTTTTTCTAAGTGTCTGATCGAGAGAAGGAAAAAGAGGTGATTTTTAGCCTCTCTCGATTTTGTACTTAGAAAAAATCCAAATTTTTTTTTTTTTTTTTTCCGTTTTTTTTCTAAGTGTCTGATCGAGAGAAGGAAAAAGAGGTGATTTTTAGCCTCTCTCGATTTTGTACTTAGAAAAAATCCAAATTTTTCTTTTTTTTTTCCGTTTTTTTTCTAAGTGTCTGATCGAGAGAAGGAAAAAGAGGTGATTTTTAGCCTCTCTCGATTTTGTACTTAGAAAAAATCCAAATTTTTTTTTTTTTTTTTTTTTTTTTCTAAGTGTCCGATCGAGAGAAGGAAAAAGAGGTGATTTTTAGCCTCTCTCGATTTTGTACTTAGAAAAAATCCAAATTTTTTTTTTTTTTTTTTCCGTTTTTTTTCTAAGTGTCTGATCGAGAGAAGGAAAAAGAGGTGATTTTTAGCCTCTCTCGATTTTGTACTTAGAAAAAATCCAAATTTTTTTTTTTTTTTTTTCCGTTTTTTTTCTAAGTGTCTGATCGAGAGAAGGAAAAAGAGGTGATTTTTAGCCTCTCTCGATTTTGTACTTAGAAAAAATCCAAATTTTTTTTATTTTTTTTTCCGTTTTTTTTCTAAGTGTCTGATCGAGAGAAGGAAAAAGAGGTGATTTTTAGCCTCTCTCGATTTTGTACTTAGAAAAAATCCAAATTTTTTTTTTTTTTTTTTTTTTTTTCTAAGTGTCCGATCGAGAGAAGGAAAAAGAGGTGATTTTTAGCCTCTCTCGATTTTGTACTTAGAAAAAATCCAAGAATTTTTTTTTTTTTTTCCGTTTTTTTTCTAAGTGTCTGATCGAGAGAAGGTAAAAAGAGGTGATTTTTAGCCTCTCTCGATTTTGTACTTAGAAAAAATCCAATAATTTAATTTTTTTTTTCCGTTTTTTTTCTAAGTGTCTGATCGAGAGAAGGTAAAAAGAGGTGATTTTTAGCCTCTCTCGATTTGGTACTTAGAAAAAATCCAAGAATTTTTTTTTTTTCAGTTTTTTTTCTAAGTGTCTGATCGAGAGAAGGTAAAAAGAGGTGATTTTCAGCCTCTCTCAATTTTGTACTTAGAAAAAATCCAAGAATTTTTTTTTTTTTTTCCGTTTTTTTTCTAAGTGTCTGATCGAGAGAAGGTAAAAAGAGGTGATTTTTAGCCTCTCTCGATTTGGTACTTAGAAAAAATCCAATAATTTTTTTTTTCCCGTTTTTTTTCTAAGTGTCTGATCGAGAGAAGGTAAAAAGAGGTGATTTTTAGCCTCTCTCGATTTTGTACTTAGAAAAAATCCAATAATTTTTTTTTTTTTTCCGTTTTTTTTCTAAGTGTCTGATCGAGAGAAGGAAAAAGAGGTGATTTTTAGCCTCTCTCGATTTTGTACTTAGAAAAAATCCATTTTTTTTTTTTTTTCCGTTTTTTTTCTAAGTGTCTGATCGAGAGAAGGAAAAAGAGGTGATTTTTACCCTCTCTCGATTTTGTACTTAGAAAAAATCCAAATTTTTTTTTTTTTTTTTCCGTTTTTTTTCGAAGTGTCTGATCGAGAGCAGGAAAAAGACGTGATTTTTAGCCTCTCTTGATTTTGTACTTAGAAAAAATCCAAATTTTTTAATTTTTTTTCCCGTTTTTTTTTCTAAGTGTCTGATCGAGAGAAGGAAAAAGAGGTGATTTTTAGCCTCTCTCGATTTTGTACTTAGAAAAAATCCAATTATTTTTTTTTTTTTTCAGTTTTTTTTCTAAGTGTCTGATCGAGAGAAGGAAAAAGAGGTGATTTTTAGCCTCTCTCGATTTTGTACTTAGAAAAAATCCATTTTTTTTTTTTTTTCCGTTTTTTTTTCTAAGTGTCTGATCGAGAGAAGGAAAAAGAGGTGATTTTTACCCTCTCTCGATTTTGTACTTAGAAAAAATCCAAATTTTTTTTTTTTTTTTTCCGTTTTTTTTCTAAGTGTCTGATCGAGAGAAGGAAAAAGAGGTGATTTTTAGCCTCTCTCGATTTTGTACTTAGAAAAAATCCAAATTTTTTTTTTTTTTTTCCGTTTTTTTTCTAAGTGTCTGATCGAGAGAAGGAAAAAGAGGTGATTTTTAGCCTCTCTCGATTTTGTACTTAGAAAAAATCCAATTTTTTTTTTTTTTCCGTTTTTTTTCTAAGTGTCTGATCGAGAGAAGGAAAAAGAGGTGATTTTTAGCCTCTCTCGATTTTGTACTTAGAAAAAATCCAATTTTTTTTTTTTTTTTTTTCCGTTTTTTTTCTAAGTGTCTGATCGAGAGAAGGAAAAAGAGGTGATTTTTAGCCTCTCTCGATTTTGTACTTAGAAAAAATCCAATTTATTTTTTTTTTTCCCGTTTTTTTTCTAAGTGTCTGATCGAGAGAAGGAAAAAGAGGTGATTTTCAGCCGCTCTCGATTTTGTACTTAGAAAAAATCCAATTTTTTTATTTTTTCCCGTTTTTTTCTAAGTGTCTGATCGAGAGAAGGAAAAAGAGGTGATTTTTAGCCTCTCTCGATTTTGTACTTAGAAAAAATCCAATTTTTTTTTTGTTTCCGTTTTTTTTCTAAGTGTCTGATCGAGAGAAGGAAAAAGAGGTGATTTTTAGCCTCTCTCGATTTTGTACTTAGAAAAAATCCAATTTTTTTTTTTTTTTTTTTCAGTTTTTTTTCTAAGTGTCTGATCGAGAGAAGGAAAAAGAGGTGATTTTTAGCCTCTCTCGATTTTGTACTTAGAAAAAATCCAATTTTTATTTTTTTTTTTTCCCGTTTTTTTTCTAAGTGTCTGATCGAGAGAAGGAAAAAGAGGTGATTTTCAGCCTCTCTCGATTTTGTACTTAGAAAAAATCCAATTTTTTTATTTTTTCCCGTTTTTTTCTAAGTGTCTGATCGAGAGAAGGAAAAAGAGGTGATTTTTAGCCTCTCTCGATTTTGTACTTAGAAAAAATCCAAATTTTTTTTTTTTTTTTTCAGTTTTTTTTCTAAGTGTCTGATCGAGAGAAGGAAAAAGAGGTGATTTTTAGCCTCTCTCGATTTTGTACTTAGAAAAAATCCAAATTTTTTATTTTTTTTTCAGTTTTTTTTCTAAGTGTCTGATCGAGAGAAGGAAAAAGAGGTGATTTTTAGCCTCTCTCGATTTTGTACTTAGAAAAAATCCAAATTTTTTTTTTTTTTTTTCCGTTTTTTTTCTAAGTGTCTGATCGAGAGAAGGAAAAAGAGGTGATTTTTAGCCTCTCTCGATTTTGTACTTAGAAAAAATCCAAGAATTATTTTTTTTTTCCCGTTTTTTTTCTAAGTGTCTGATCGAGAGAAGGTAAAAAGAGGTGATTTTTAGCCTCTCTCGATTTTGTACTTAGAAAAAATCCAAGAATTATTTTTTTTTTTTCCGTTTTTTTTCTAAGTGTCTGATCGAGAGAAGGTAAAAAGAGGTGATTTTTAGCCTCTCTCGATTTTGTACTTAGAAAAAATCCAATAATTTAATTTTTTTTTTCTGTTTTTTTTCTAAGTGTCTGATCGAGAGAAGGTAAAAAGAGGTGATTTTTAGCCTCTCTCGATTTGGTACTTAGAAAAAATCCAAGAATTTTTTTTTTTTCCGTTTTTTTTCTAAGTGTCTGATCGAGAGAAGGTAAAAAGAGGTGATTTTCAGCCTCTCTCAATTTTGTACTTAGAAAAAATCCAAGATTTTTTTTTTTTTTTTTCCGTTTTTTTTCTAAGTGTCTGATCGAGAGAAGGTAAAAAGAGGTGATTTTTAGCCTCTCTCGATTTTGTACTTAGAAAAAATCCAATAATTTTTTTTTTTTTTCCGTTTTTTTTCTAAGTGTCTGATCGAGAGAAGGTAAAAAGAGGTGATTTTTAGCCTCTCTTGATTTTGTACTTAGAAAAAATCCAATAATTTAATTTTTTTTTTCCGTTTTTTTTCTAAGTGTCTGATCGAGAGAAGGTAAAAAGAGGTGATTTTTAGCCTCTCTCGATTTGGTACTTAGAAAAAATCCAAGAATTTTTTTTTTTTCCGTTTTTTTTCTAAGTGTCTGATCGAGAGAAGGTAAAAAGAGGTGATTTTCAGCCTCTCTCAATTTTGTACTTAGAAAAAATCCAAGAATTTTTTTTTTTTTTTCCGTTTTTTTTCTAAGTGTCTGATCGAGAGAAGGTAAAAAGAGGTGATTTTTAGCCTCTCTCGATTTGGTACTTAGAAAAAATCCAATAATTTTTTTTTTCCCGTTTTTTTTCTAAGTGTCTGATCGAGAGAAGGTAAAAAGAGGTGATTTTTAGCCTCTCTCGATTTTGTACTTAGAAAAAATCCAAGAATTTTTTTTTTTTTTTCCGTTTTTTTTCTAAGTGTCTGATCGAGAGCAGGAAAAAGACGTGATTTTTAGCCTCTCTTGATTTTGTACTTAGAAAAAATCCAAATTTTTTAATTTTTTTTCCCGTTTTTTTTTCTAAGTGTCTGATCGAGAGAAGGAAAAAGAGGTGATTTTTAGCCTCTCTCGATTTTGTACTTAGAAAAAATCCAATTATTATTTTTTTTTTTCAGTTTTTTTTCTAAGTGTCTGATCGAGAGAAGGAAAAAGAGGTGATTTTTAGCCTCTCTCGATTTTGTACTTAGAAAAAATCCAATAATTTTTTTTTTTTTCCCGTTTTTTTCTAAGTGTCTGATCGAGAGAAGGAAAAAGAGGTGATTTTTAGCCTCTCTCGATTTTGTACTTAGAAAAAATCCAATTTTTTTTTTTTTTTTTCAGTTTTTTTTCTAAGTGTCTGATCGAGAGAAGGAAAAAGAGGTGATTTTTAGCCTCTCTCGATTTTGTACTTAGAAAAAATCCAAATTTTTTATTTTTTTTTTCCCGTTTTTTTTCTAAGTGTCTGATTGCGAGAAGGAAAAAGAGGTGATTTTTAGCCTCTCTCGATTTTGTACTTAGAAAAAATCCAAGAATTTTTTTTTTTTTCCCGTTTTTTTTCTAAGTGTCTGATCGAGAGAAGGTAAAAAGAGGTGATTTTTAGCCTCTCTCGATTTTGTACTTAGAAAAAATCCAACAATTTATTTTTTTTTTTTTCCGTTTTTTTTCTAAGTGTCTGATCGAGAGAAGGTAAAAAGAGGTGATTTTTAGCCTCTCTCGATTTTGTACTTAGAAAAAATCCAATAATTCAATTTTTTTTCCCGTTTTTTTTCTAAGTGTCTGATCGAGAGAAGGTAAAAAGAGGTGATTTTTAGCCTCTCTCGATTTTGTACTTAGAAAAAATCCAAATTTTTTTTTTTTTTTTTCCGTTTTTTTTCTAAGTTTCTGATCGAGAGAAGGTAAAAAGAGGTGATTTTCAGCCTCTCTCAATTTTGTACTTAGAAAAAATCCAAGAATTTTTTTTTTTTTTTCCGTTTTTTTTCTAAGTGTCTGATCGAGAGAAGGTAAAAAGAGGTGATTTTTAGCCTCTCTCGATTTGGTACTTAGAAAAAATCCAATAATTTTTTTTTTCCCGTTTTTTTTTTAAGTGTCTGATCGAGAGAAGGTAAAAAGAGGTGATTTTTAGCCTCTCTCGATTTTGTACTTAGAAAAAATCCAATAATTTTTTTTTTTTTTCCGTTTTTTTTCTAAGTGTCTGATCGAGAGAAGGTAAAAAGAGGTGATTTTTAGCCTCTCTCGATTTTGTACTTAGAAAAAATCTAATAATTTTTTTTTTTTTTTCCGTTTTTTTTCTAAGTGTCTGATCGAGAGAAGGTAAAAAGAGGTGGACAGATCGTATCTTGATTTTGTTTGAAGTGATTTATACTTCTTTATTTTGTGTGCTGTGATTTACTTACTTACCTGTGTGCAGTGCTTTTGGCCTGGATCACTTTTATCTTTACTTACCTTTGGAGTGATTATTTTTTGGTGTTATTTTGCACCAAATACTTTTCCATGTCTGTGGAGTGTGATCATTGCAGCTGTGAGCAATCGCCACTTGCAAACACTCGGAGCGATTAATTGCAGCTGAGGGCATAAGCCACGCCCCCTGCTAGCTCCTTTAAAACCTCTTCTTGCATTCGCGGCTCATTTTACCTCCAGCAGTTGAGGGGACAACTGGTCTAGGAGAAGTAATGAAGCCAAAGTTTTTAAAGTTTCACACCTGATGAGGCCATATAGGCCGAAACGTACGTAGTGTGATTTTTAGAACTTGACTGTGTTGACGCCACACTCGGCGCTTGCCGTTCGGGGTCCTTGGGGGGTGTTCGTCTGGTGGGGGCGTCACTCTGGCGGGTTGTTGATAGGACCGTGCCATCCTAATTCCTGTCCCATTCCCCTAACCCTAATCCTGACCCTAACCATAACCCTCTACAACCTAACCCTAACCCTAACCCTAATTCCTGTCCCATTCCCCTAACCCTAACCCTAACCCTCTACAACCTAACCCTAACCCTAACCCTAACCCTAACCCTCCCCCAACCCTGGTCCTAACCCTAACCCTAACCCTAAATCCTTACCATAAACCTAACCCTAACCCTAACCCTAACCCTAACCTTAACCCTAACCCTAACCCTAACCCTTGACGGGTTGCAGACGGACAGTGCACTCCCTTTGCCCCTCCCCCTTCCCCTAACCCTAACCCTAACCACAAACCTAACCCGCCAGTGCCTCCAACCCGTCGCTTGGTGGCGCCCTGCCGTTCGTGGGTCCCCCGCGGCCCTGTTATCGAAATGTGGTGAGGGGCTCAGACGCCTCAAACAATCAACACAGGAGTCAGAGGATTGATCAAAGAAAACATTTTAATACATTCACCAAACATAACCATACTTACCTGTGTGTTTGGCCACTGTGTGATGCACAACATATGTCGAGGGGACACATCACACATGTAGGTGTTTTCTTTGATCCATAGGTTTGAGTAGTCGCTGGCGACACTGCAGTGGGGAGCTTAAGCCCCGCCCCCCTGCAGCTCACCTATATATATCCTCCTCCTGCCAGCAGGCTCATTCCCTCTCTGGCCGTGATGAGGGGACATCCGGCCGGGAAGACAAATAGGGAAGCCTCAGGAGCCCATAGTGCTCCACCTGCTAGGGAATTAGAAGTGTCCCAGCAGGCATGAGGTCAAAAGCCAACCTGACGAGGCCTAGGGGGCCGAAACGCGTCGTTGGACAGCCGCAGGGATTTTTGGAGTGTGTCTGCCACCACATTGAGCGCCCGCAATGGGAGTTATGTCGGATGGGGTCCTGCGTTTGGCGTGGGCGTCGCCTTGACGGGTTGCAGACGGACAGTGCACTCCCTTTGCCCCTCCCCCTTCCCCTAACCCTAACCCTAACCACAAACCTAACCCTAACCCTAACCCTAACCCTAACCCCAACACCTAACCCACAGTGCACATCCCCTTCTCCTAACCCTACCCCAACCCTAACCCTAACCCTAGCCCTAACCCCAACCCTAACCCTAACCCTAAATCCTTACCATAAACCTAATCAGCCAGTGCCTCCAATCCTCTTACGGCTCTCGCTTTTCCTCATTGGACCCCTTGGACCTGACAGCTGTTTATCAGAACAGAAGTAGACACGTATTTAACAACGTCTAAAAAGCCTCACCGGAGCATGGTGTCACATACACACACACATACATTCAGAGCATCACATTTGGAGGTTACAGGGAACATGTAGACACGTATTTAACAAGGTCTAAAAAGCCTCACCGGAGCATGGTGTCACATACACACACATACATTCAGAGCATCACATTTGGAGGTTACAGGGAACATGTAGACACGTATTTAACAAGGTCTAAAAAGCCTCACCGGAGCATGGTGTCACATATACACACACATACATTCAGAGCTTCACATTTGGAGGTTACAGGGAACATGTAGACACGTATTTAACAAGGTCTAAAAACCCTCACCGGAGCATGGTGTCACATATACACACACATACATTCAGAGCTTCACATTTGGAGGTTACAGGGAACATGTAGACACGTATTTAACAAGGTCTAAAACCCCTCACCAGAGCATGGTGTCACATATACACACACATACATTCAGAGCATCACATTTGGAGGTTACAGGGAACATGTAGACACGTATTTAACAAGGTCTAAAACCCCTCACCAGAGCATGGTGTCACATATACACACACATACATTCAGAGCATCACATTTGGAGGTTACAGGGAACATGTAGACACGTATTTAACAAGGTCTAAAAACCCTCACCGGAGCATGGTGTCACATATACACACACATACATTCAGAGCTTCACATTTGGAGGTTACAGGGAACATGTAGACACGTATTTAACAAGGTCTAAAACCCCTCACCAGAGCATGGTGTCACATATACACACACATACATTCAGAGCATCACATTTGGAGGTTACAGGGAACATGTAGACACGTATTTAACAAGGTCTAAAACCCCTCACCAGAGCATGGTGTCACATATACACACACATACATTCAGAGCATCACATTTGGAGGTTACAGGGAACATGTAGACACGTATTTAACAAGGTCTAAAAAGCCTCACCAGAGCATGGTGTCACATACACACACATACATTCAGAGCATCACATTTGGAGGTTACAGGGAACATGTAGACACGTATTTAACAACGTCTAAAAAGCCTCACCAGAGCATGGTGTCACATATACACACACACATACATTCAGAGCTTCACATTTGGAGGTTACAGGGAACATGTAGACACGTATTTAACAAGGTCTAAAAAGCCTCACCGGAGCATGGTGTCACATACACACACACATACATTCAGAGCATCACATTTGGAGGTTACAGGGAACATGTAGACACGTATTTAACAAGGTCTAAAAAGCCTCACCGGAGCATGGTGTCACATATACACACACATACATTCAGAGCTTCACATTTGGAGGTTACAGGGAACATGTAGACACGTATTTAACAAGGTCTAAAAAGCCTCACCGGAGCATGGTGTCACATATACACACATACATTCAGAGCATCACATTTGGAGGTTACAGGGAACATGTAGACACGTATTTAACAAGGTCTAAAAAGCCTCACCAGAGCATGGTGTCACATATACACACACATACATTCAGAGCATCACATTTGGAGGTTACAGGGAACATGTAGACACGTATTTAACAAGGTCTAAAAAGCCTCACCAGAGCATGGTGTCACATACACACACACATACATTCAGAGCATCACATTTGGAGGTTACAGGGAACATGTAGACACGTATTTAACAAGGTCTAAAAAGCCTCACCAGAGCATGGTGTCACATATACACACACATACATTCAGAGCATCACATTTGGAGGTTACAGGGAACATGTAGACACGTATTTAACAAGGTCTAAAAAGCCTCACCAGAGCATGGTGTCACATATACACACACATACATTCAGAGCATCACATTTGGAGGTTACAGGGAACATGTAGACACGTATTTAACAAGGTCTAAAAAGCCTCACCGGAGCATGGTGTCACATATACACACACATACATTCAGAGCTTCACATTTGGAGGTTACAGGGAACATGTAGACACGTATTTAACAAGGTCTAAAAAGCCTCACCGGAGCATGGTGTCACATACACACACATACATTCAGAGCATCACATTTGGAGGTTACAGGGAACATGTAGACACGTATTTAACAACGTCTAAAAAGCCTCACCAGAGCATGGTGTCACATATACACACACATACATTCAGAGCATCACATTTGGAGGTTACAGGGAACATGTAGACACGTATTTAACAACGTCTAAAAAGCCTCACCAGAGCATGGTGTCACATATACACACACATACATTCAGAGCATCACATTTGGAGGTTACAGGGAACATGTAGACACGTATTTAACAACGTCTAAAAAGCCTCACCAGAGCATGGTGTCACATATACACACACATACATTCAGAGCATCACATTTGGAGGTTACAGGGAACATGTAGACACGTATTTAACAAGGTCTAAAAAGCCTCACCAGAGCATGGTGTCACATACACACACACATACATTCAGAGCATCACATTTGGAGGTTACAGGGAACATGTAGACACGTATTTAACAAGGTCTAAAAAGCCTCACCAGAGCATGGTGTCACATACACACACACATACATTCAGAGCATCACATTTGGAGGTTACAGGGAACATGTAGACACGTATTTAACAAGGTCTAAAAAGCCTCACCGGAGCATGGTGTCACATACACACACACATACATTCAGAGCATCACATTTGGAGGTTACAGGGAACATGTAGACACGTATTTAACAAGGTCTAAAAAGCCTCACCAGAGCATGGTGTCACATACACACACACATACATTCAGAGCTTCACATTTGGAGGTTACAGGGAACATGTAGACACGTATTTAACAAGGTCTAAAAAGCCTCACCAGAGCATGGTGTCACATACACACACATACATTCAGAGCATCACATTTGGAGGTTACAGGGAACATGTAGACACGTATTTAACAAGGTCTAAAAAGCCTCACCAGAGCATGGTGTCACATACACACACACATACATTCAGAGCATCACATTTGGAGGTTACAGGGAACATGTAGACACGTATTTAACAAGGTCTAAAAAGCCTCACCGGAGCATGGTGTCACATATACACACACATACATTCAGAGCATCACATTTGGAGGTTACAGGGAACATGTAGACACGTATTTAACAAGGTCTAAAAAGCCTCACCGGAGCATGGTGTCACATATACACACACATACATTCAGAGCTTCACATTTGGAGGTTACAGGGAACATGTAGACACGTATTTAACAAGGTCTAAAAAGCCTCACCGGAGCATGGTGTCACATATACACACACATACATTCAGAGCATCACATTTGGAGGTTACAGGGAACATGTAGACACGTATTTAACAAGGTCTAAAAAGCCTCACCAGAGCATGGTGTCACATACACACACACATACATTCAGAGCATCACATTTGGAGGTTACAGGGAACATGTAGACACGTATTTAACAACGTCTAAAAAGCCTCACCAGAGCATGGTGTCACATACACACACACATACATTCAGAGCTTCACATTTGGAGGTTACAGGGAACATGTAGACACGTATTTAACAAGGTCTAAAAAGCCTCACCAGAGCATGGTGTCACATACACACACACATACATTCAGAGCATCACATTTGGAGGTTACAGGGAACATGTAGACACGTATTTAACAAGGTCTAAAAAGCCTCACCGGAGCATGGTGTCACATATACACACACATACATTCAGAGCTTCACATTTGGAGGTTACAGGGAACATGTAGACACGTATTTAACAAGGTCTAAAAAGCCTCACCGGAGCATGGTGTCACATATACACACACATACATTCAGAGCTTCACATTTGGAGGTTACAGGGAACATGTAGACACGTATTTAACAAGGTCTAAAAAGCCTCACCGGAGCATGGTGTCACATATACACACACATACATTCAGAGCTTCACATTTGGAGGTTACAGGGAACATGTAGACACGTATTTAACAACGTCTAAAAAGCCTCACCAGAGCATGGTGTCACATACACACACACATACATTCAGAGCATCACATTTGGAGGTTACAGGGAACATGTAGACACGTATTTAACAAGGTCTAAAAAGCCTCACCAGAGCATGGTGTCACATACACACACACATACATTCAGAGCATCACATTTGGAGGTTACAGGGAACATGTAGACACGTATTTAACAAGGTCTAAAAAGCCTCACCGGAGCATGGTGTCACATACACACACACATACATTCAGAGCATCACATTTGGAGGTTACAGGGAACATGTAGACACGTATTTAACAACGTCTAAAAAGCCTCACCAGAGCATGGTGTCACATACACACACATACATTCAGAGCATCACATTTGGAGGTTACAGGGAACATGTAGACACGTATTTAACAAGGTCTAAAAAGCCTCACCAGAGCATGGTGTCACATACACACACATACATTCAGAGCATCACATTTGGAGGTTACAGGGAACATGTAGACACGTATTTAACAAGGTCTAAAAAGCCTCACCGGAGCATGGTGTCACATACACACACACATACATTCAGAGCATCACATTTGGAGGTTACAGGGAACATGTAGACACGTATTTAACAAGGTCTAAAAAGCCTCACCAGAGCATGGTGTCACATACACACACACATACATTCAGAGCATCACATTTGGAGGTTACAGGGAACATGTAGACACGTATTTAACAACGTCTAAAAAGCCTCACCAGAGCATGGTGTCACATACACACACACATACATTCAGAGCTTCACATTTGGAGGTTACAGGGAACATGTAGACACGTATTTAACAAGGTCTAAAAAGCCTCACCAGAGCATGGTGTCACATACACACACACATACATTCAGAGCATCACATTTGGAGGTTACAGGGAACATGTAGACACGTATTTAACAAGGTCTAAAAAGCCTCACCGGAGCATGGTGTCACATATACACACACATACATTCAGAGCTTCACATTTGGAGGTTACAGGGAACATGTAGACACGTATTTAACAAGGTCTAAAAAGCCTCACCGGAGCATGGTGTCACATATACACACACATACATTCAGAGCTTCACATTTGGAGGTTACAGGGAACATGTAGACACGTATTTAACAAGGTCTAAAAAGCCTCACCGGAGCATGGTGTCACATATACACACACATACATTCAGAGCTTCACATTTGGAGGTTACAGGGAACATGTAGACACGTATTTAACAAGGTCTAAAAAGCCTCACCAGAGCATGGTGTCACATACACACACATACATTCAGAGCATCACATTTGGAGGTTACAGGGAACATGTAGACACGTATTTAACAACGTCTAAAAAGCCTCACCAGAGCATGGTGTCACATACACACACACATACATTCAGAGCATCACATTTGGAGGTTACAGGGAACATGTAGACACGTATTTAACAAGGTCTAAAAAGCCTCACCGGAGCATGGTGTCACATATACACACACATACATTCAGAGCTTCACATTTGGAGGTTACAGGGAACATGTAGACACGTATTTAACAAGGTCTAAAAAGCCTCACCAGAGCATGGTGTCACATATACACACACATACATTCAGAGCATCACATTTGGAGGTTACAGGGAACATGTAGACACGTATTTAACAACGTCTAAAAAGCCTCACCAGAGCATGGTGTCACATACACACACACATACATTCAGAGCATCACATTTGGAGGTTACAGGGAACATGTAGACACGTATTTAACAAGGTCTAAAAAGCCTCACCGGAGCATGGTGTCACATATACACACACATACATTCAGAGCTTCACATTTGGAGGTTACAGGGAACATGTAGACACGTATTTAACAAGGTCTAAAAAGCCTCACCGGAGCATGGTGTCACATATACACACACATACATTCAGAGCTTCACATTTGGAGGTTACAGGGAACATGTAGACACGTATTTAACAAGGTCTAAAAAGCCTCACCGGAGCATGGTGTCACATATACACACACATACATTCAGAGCTTCACATTTGGAGGTTACAGGGAACATGTAGACACGTATTTAACAAGGTCTAAAAAGCCTCACCGGAGCATGGTGTCACATACACACACACATACATTCAGAGCATCACATTTGGAGGTTACAGGGAACATGTAGACACGTATTTAACAAGGTCTAAAAAGCCTCACCGGAGCATGGTGTCACATACACACACACATACATTCAGAGCATCACATTTGGAGGTTACAGGGAACATGTAGACACGTATTTAACAAGGTCTAAAAAGCCTCACCAGAGCATGGTGTCACATACACACACATACATTCAGAGCTTCACATTTGGAGGTTACAGGGAACATGTAGACACGTATTTAACAAGGTCTAAAAAGCCTCACCAGAGCATGGTGTCACATACACACACATACATTCAGAGCTTCACATTTGGAGGTTACAGGGAACATGTAGACACGTATTTAACAAGGTCTAAAAAGCCTCACCAGAGCATGGTGTCACATACACACACACATACATTCAGAGCATCACATTTGGAGGTTACAGGGAACATGTAGACACGTATTTAACAAGGTCTAAAAAGCCTCACCGGAGCATGGTGTCACATATACACACACATACATTCAGAGCTTCACATTTGGAGGTTACAGGGAACATGTAGACACGTATTTAACAAGGTCTAAAAAGCCTCACCGGAGCATGGTGTCACATATACACACACACATACATTCAGAGCTTCACATTTGGAGGTTACAGGGAACATGTAGACACGTATTTAACAAGGTCTAAAAAGCCTCACCAGAGCATGGTGTCACATACACACACACATACATTCAGAGCATCACATTTGGAGGTTACAGGGAACATGTAGACACGTATTTAACAAGGTCTAAAAAGCCTCACCGGAGCATGGTGTCACATACACACACACATACATTCAGAGCATCACATTTGGAGGTTACAGGGAACATGTAGACAGGTATTTAACAAGGTCTAAAAAGCCTCACCAGAGCATGGTGTCACATATACACACACATACATTCAGAGCATCACATTTGGAGGTTACAGGGAACATGTAGACACGTATTTAACAACGTCTAAAAAGCCTCACCAGAGCATGGTGTCACATATACACACACATACATTCAGAGCATCACATTTGGAGGTTACAGGGAACATGTAGACACGTATTTAACAACGTCTAAAAAGCCTCACCGGAGCATGGTGTCACATATACACACACATACATTCAGAGCATCACATTTGGAGGTTACAGGGAACATGTAGACACGTATTTAACAACGTCTAAAAAGCCTCACCAGAGCATGGTGTCACATACACACACACATACATTCAGAGCATCACATTTGGAGGTTACAGGGAACATGTAGACACGTATTTAACAACGTCTAAAAAGCCTCACCAGAGCATGGTGTCACATACACACACACATACATTCAGAGCTTCACATTTGGAGGTTACAGGGAACATGTAGACACGTATTTAACAAGGTCTAAAAAGCCTCACCGGAGCATGGTGTCACATATACACACACATACATTCAGAGCATCACATTTGGAGGTTACAGGGAACATGTAGACACGTATTTAACAAGGTCTAAAAAGCCTCACCAGAGCATGGTGTCACATACACACACACATACATTCAGAGCATCACATTTGGAGGTTACAGGGAACATGTAGACAGGTATTTAACAAGGTCTAAAAAGCCTCACCAGAGCATGGTGTCACATATACACACACATACATTCAGAGCATCACATTTGGAGGTTACAGGGAACATGTAGACACGTATTTAACAACGTCTAAAAAGCCTCACCAGAGCATGGTGTCACATATACACACACATACATTCAGAGCATCACATTTGGAGGTTACAGGGAACATGTAGACACGTATTTAACAACGTCTAAAAAGCCTCACCGGAGCATGGTGTCACATATACACACACATACATTCAGAGCATCACATTTGGAGGTTACAGGGAACATGTAGACACGTATTTAACAACGTCTAAAAAGCCTCACCAGAGCATGGTGTCACATACACACACACATACATTCAGAGCATCACATTTGGAGGTTACAGGGAACATGTAGACACGTATTTAACAAGGTCTAAAAAGCCTCACCGGAGCATGGTGTCACATATACACACACATACATTCAGAGCATCACATTTGGAGGTTACAGGGAACATGTAGACACGTATTTAACAACGTCTAAAAAGCCTCACCAGAGCATGGTGTCACATACACACACACATACATTCAGAGCTTCACATTTGGAGGTTACAGGGAACATGTAGACACGTATTTAACAAGGTCTAAAAAGCCTCACCGGAGCATGGTGTCACATATACACACACATACATTCAGAGCATCACATTTGGAGGTTACAGGGAACATGTAGACACGTATTTAACACGGTCTAAAAAGCCTCACCAGAGCATGGTGTCACATACACACACATACATTCAGAGCTTCACATTTGGAGGTTACAGGGAACATGTAGACACGTATTTAACAAGGTCTAAAAAGCCTCACCAGAGCATGGTGTCACATATACACACACATACATTCAGAGCATCACATTTGGAGGTTACAGGGAACATGTAGACACGTATTTAACAACGTCTAAAAAGCCTCACCAGAGCATGGTGTCACATACACACACACATACATTCAGAGCTTCACATTTGGAGGTTACAGGGAACATGTAGACACGTATTTAACAAGGTCTAAAAAGCCTCACCGGAGCATGGTGTCACATACACACACACATACATTCAGAGCATCACATTTGGAGGTTACAGGGAACATGTAGACACGTATTTAACAAGGTCTAAAAAGCCTCACCGGAGCATGGTGTCACATATACACACACATACATTCAGAGCATCACATTTGGAGGTTACAGGGAACATGTAGACACGTATTTAACACGGTCTAAAAAGCCTCACCAGAGCATGGTGTCACATATACACACACATACATTCAGAGCATCACATTTGGAGGTTACAGGGAACATGTAGACACGTATTTAACAACGTCTAAAAAGCCTCACCAGAGCATGGTGTCACATACACACACACATACATTCAGAGCATCACATTTGGAGGTTACAGGGAACATGTAGACACGTATTTAACAAGGTCTAAAAAGCCTCACCGGAGCATGGTGTCACATACACACACACATACATTCAGAGCATCACATTTGGAGGTTACAGGGAACATGTAGACACGTATTTAACAAGGTCTAAAAAGCCTCACCGGAGCATGGTGTCACATATACACACACATACATTCAGAGCATCACATTTGGAGGTTACAGGGAACATGTAGACACGTATTTAACACGGTCTAAAAAGCCTCACCGGAGCATGGTGTCACATATACACACACATACATTCAGAGCTTCACATTTGGAGGTTACAGGGAACATGTAGACACGTATTTAACAAGGTCTAAAAAGCCTCACCAGAGCATGGTGTCACATACACACACACATACATTCAGAGCATCACATTTGGAGGTTACAGGGAACATGTAGACACGTATTTAACAAGGTCTAAAAAGCCTCACCGGAGCATGGTGTCACATATACACACACATACATTCAGAGCTTCACATTTGGAGGTTACAGGGAACATGTAGACACGTATTTAACAACGTCTAAAAAGCCTCACCAGAGCATGGTGTCACATACACACACACATACATTCAGAGCATCACATTTGGAGGTTACAGGGAACATGTAGACACGTATTTAACAAGGTCTAAAAAGCCTCACCAGAGCATGGTGTCACATACACACACATACATTCAGAGCATCACATTTGGAGGTTACAGGGAACATGTAGACACGTATTTAACAACGTCTAAAAAGCCTCACCAGAGCATGGTGTCACATATACACACACATACATTCAGAGCATCACATTTGGAGGTTACAGGGAACATGTAGACACGTATTTAACAACGTCTAAAAAGCCTCACCAGAGCATGGTGTCACATATACACACACATACATTCAGAGCATCACATTTGGAGGTTACAGGGAACATGTAGACACGTATTTAACAAGGTCTAAAAAGCCTCACCAGAGCATGGTGTCACATACACACACATACATTCAGAGCATCACATTTGGAGGTTACAGGGAACATGTAGACACGTATTTAACAAGGTCTAAAAAGCCTCACCGGAGCATGGTGTCACATACACACACACATACATTCAGAGCATCACATTTGGAGGTTACAGGGAACATGTAGACACGTATTTAACAAGGTCTAAAAAGCCTCACCAGAGCATGGTGTCACATATACACACACATACATTCAGAGCATCACATTTGGAGGTTACAGGGAACATGTAGACACGTATTTAACAACGTCTAAAAAGCCTCACCAGAGCATGGTGTCACATACACACACACATACATTCAGAGCTTCACATTTGGAGGTTACAGGGAACATGTAGACACGTATTTAACAAGGTCTAAAAAGCCTCACCAGAGCATGGTGTCACATATACACACACATACATTCAGAGCATCACATTTGGAGGTTACAGGGAACATGTAGACACGTATTTAACAAGGTCTAAAACCCCTCACCAGAGCATGGTGTCACATACACACACACATACATTCAGAGCATCACATTTGGAGGTTACAGGGAACATGTAGACACGTATTTAACAACGTCTAAAAAGCCTCACCAGAGCATGGTGTCACATACACACACACATACATTCAGAGCTTCACATTTGGAGGTTACAGGGAACATGTAGACACGTATTTAACACGGTCTAAAAAGCCTCACCAGAGCATGGTGTCACATACACACACACATACATTCAGAGCTTCACATTTGGAGGTTACAGGGAACATGTAGACACGTATTTAACAAGGTCTAAAAAGCCTCACCGGAGCATGGTGTCACATACACACACACATACATTCAGAGCATCACATTTGGAGGTTACAGGGAACATGTAGACACGTATTTAACAAGGTCTAAAACCCCTCACCGGAGCATGGTGTCACATACACACACACATACATTCAGAGCATCACATTTGGAGGTTACAGGGAACATGTAGACACGTATTTAACAAGGTCTAAAAAGCCTCACCGGAGCATGGTGTCACATATACACACACATACATTCAGAGCATCACATTTGGAGGTTACAGGGAACATGTAGACACGTATTTAACAAGGTCTAAAAAGCCTCACCAGAGCATGGTGTCACACATACACACACATACATTCAGAGCATCACATTTGGAGGTTACAGGGAACATGTAGACACGTATTTAACAAGGTGTAAAACCCCTCACCGGAGCATGGTGTCACACATACACACACACATACATTCAGAGCATCACATTTGGAGGTTACAGGGAACATCCTCTGCTCACTCTCCTCAATACTGAAGCCCTAGGTTACAAATACAAGGTGCTTTTTGTATTATTTCACCCTGAATGTACTTGTGTTCGTTTATTGTTTATAAATTATATTATATTATATAATTTATATCATATTATATTGTATTATATCATACATTATATGTCAATAACAATGTTTATTTTTTCATGTTATTGTTCTAGCAGACAAGTTTGTGCAATAGCATCCTTGGGCTTCAGTGGGTCTAATTGTTATTGTCATTGTTCTTCACTTGTGTTTGGGTCAAAACTTCTATTTTGAAGGCCAACTTGTGTATGACATGGACCCCACCCCTTTATTTGAATGTTTTACGGCTATTGACACCTTACGACTGCACTACCTCTTACAAACGGCAAGGTTAAAAGGCTGACCTTAGCCTACCTGTCGTGCTAACCTGCTAACTCTTTACAAACGAGTCAGGCCTGATGAAGGTATTCTACCGAAACGTTGCCATCTGACTCGTTTCATGTAAATATACTTCTTTTCTAATTTTCATATTTTTTATACACATTGTAGTATTTTTTCTCTGTTTGTTTACTTACCTAGTCCAGCTGGCCTGGGCGAGGAGCGACGCTTTCGTTCCTCTAGTCGCTATTTTCTGTAAATAAACAGCCTATTTTTTCTATACTACATGTGCTATGATTATTCACGAATCATTCCGGTGGCTGTTTAGCGCAATGTTTAGCATATTTTTGCAACCAAAGACATCGGTTGCTTGCTAAAGGCTATCAGCCATAGACCGGAAGTGCTCCCTTTGACCCCGGCGGAAGTCCCGCCCACGAGCACTCCGTTCCTCTTTTTTTACAAAAGGAACGGATAAAGACAATTTTTGTTTTTACAAAGCGAACACATCCTTGTTTTGCAAACCATTTTCACCATCATCTACACCAGCGGCATTAAAATTATAATTTTAAATAATGTCACGATGGTACGATGGTGCACGGCTTCCTGGTTGGTCGGGCGAAGGCGCGGAGCGGGACAGCAGGCTGCGCCTCCAGAGTGGCCTACTTATCAAGAGGACCATTATGATGACCATGAGGATTATTATGATTATGAGGATAATTCTCCTGAGCCGTACGAGCAGCGGCCTCCAATGACTTATGCGGATGTGGTACGGGGATACCTCAATTCCCTTCCCGTTCGCCCCTACCCGCAGACACGCCGCCATTTTGAAGACGAATTCCAAGAGGAGCGCGCCAGCGCCCCCCAGTGGAATGATGGGTGGAACACACGCCCAGCACAAAACAACCGAGACTTTGTGCCTTCAAGACATCACTCTCCTGAATATTTGAGACCACATTTTTCACCTCCAAGACGTCCCCGCAATCCTCCTCGTCCACTCGGGAGGCGCCAGGACTCTTCCAGGAGGGAGGTGCCACGTCAATATTCCAGCAGAGACAGGGACTTTGTACCTTCAAGGCAATATTTCTTACCTGAATATTCACCTCAAAGACGTCCCCGCGTTCCTCCCCGTCCCAAGAAGAAGGGCAAGAAGCAGCAGAACGCTTCTCGGAAGAAGGCACCCCCGGACAATTCCCCAATATCCATGGAGGGGAATTTAAAAGCCCAGTGTTTTTATAACATTGTTAAAATCACACATCACCTTATCAATGTTACTAAAGACACTTACCCCCAATCCATAATAAAAATGCGTGAGACGCTGGCCACTATGAGCATTAATGGTCGGAATCCAAGATGGCGCCAGTATGTGCTAAGGCTTGCCGTCTCTCGCTGTCAGCTTTGCTTGTTTTTGTGCTGTTCGCGTCTTTTGCTGTACCTGTCAACTCACTGTTTGTGTATGACCTCCAAACGCTGTTGGATCTTTGTCCCTCTCACACGGATATGATCAACTTCGACGTTAGTTTTCCGACGTCCCAGTCAGCTTTCTCACCTGGCCGGATTCCTGCCTTCCTTTTTCGCCCTCTGGCTCCTCTCCCCCGGCGAAAGCGTCATCGGCGCCGCGGTAAACGTGGCGGCCAGCTGGTGAAAGTTAGGGCACTCCTGGCCCGGCTTTCCGTGACTTCCCGAAGGAGGTATGGACCGGTACCTGGTTTCTTCCTGCACCCACGTTTGCTGGATCCCGCCGGGTCCTGGATTGTTCCTGTCGTCGGCCTGCAGGGGGAAGCTCGCCCGCCGCGCTCCTGCTGTCCCCGCCCCCGGAGGTGCGAAGTGAATTCCCGCCACCTGCGGGCTCTGTGTCGGGCCCCACCCGGATCAGCACCGGCCTTGGACGCGCCGGCCCCCGTTAAGTTCGGTCTTGTTAACGCAAGATCCTTGACAAACAAAACTTTTATCCTGAAGGATTTATTCGTCTCCCGCGGACTGGACTTCCTCTGTGTGACGGAGACTTGGCTGAGAACTGGTGAGTTCGCTCCTCTAAATGAACTTTTATCACCGGAGTGCTCGTATTTTAATTCTCCGCGGTCGTCTGGCCGAAAAGGAGGAGGATTAGCAGTCGTTTTTAAAAATGACTTTAAATGCCGTCAGATCCGCCTGCAATCCTCCTTTTCAAGCTTCGAACTATGCATGTTTGAGCTGGGTCTTTCTGATGTCGTCCTGTGTGCTGTAGTTTATCGACCACCCAAGTACCACAAAGACTTCATAAATGACTTTTCTGAATTTCTGGCCGAAATTCTGCCCAAATATGATCGTGTTCTTATTGTTGGTGACTTTAATATTCACACCTGCTGCCCAGACGAACCTCTATCCAGGAGCTTCCTGGATGTCATTGACTCTTTTAATTTTATACAGTCTGTATCTGGTTCCACACATGAACGTGGGCATACACTAGATCTCGTATTGTCTCATGGTTTTAATGTTGACAATGTCGTTGTTGGTGATGCTGTGTTTTCTGATCACAGTCCTGTTATGTTTAATTTAAGTTTGGACCCTGATGTGAAACCGCTTGCCGTGTGTCATGGGCGTGTTATTAGGTCTGACACCGCAGCCACCTTGTCTCCTTTGTCCACTGTGTCCATGCAGAGTATATCACACTCTGCAGACACTGAACAATTGATGTGCTCTTTTCTTTCTACATGTTCTGAGGTTCTGGATAGTATAGCGCCCCTCAAAGCTATACGTCCAAAGCCAAAACAGGAGCCTTGGCTCAATGAAACCACACGCACAGCTCGGCGTGAGTGGCGAAGGGCGGAGCGCAAGTGGAAAGGGGATCACTTGGAGGTTTCTTATCAAATTTTAAAAGAAAACTGTCAGAACTATCAAAGTGTGGTTAAAGCTGAGAAAACAAAATATCTGTCAGACTTAATTTTAAATAGTATCAGCAAGCCACGTGTTCTTTTTAATACTATTAGTTATGTTCTTAATCCGAATCCAGCCACTTTACTGGAGATGACAAGTGAAACTTGTGAAAAATTTCTCTCCTTTTTTAACGATAAGGTTGCTTTTATTCGGGCAAATCTTTCTCGCTCTCCATTGAGTTTTAATGTGGCCACTCAGTGCTTGGCTGTGTTTAGTCACTTTGAGCCTGTGTCCTTGCCTGAGCTTACAGGAATAGTCCACAAACTGAAACCCTCGTCCTGTCCCACAGACCCAGTCCCCCCTCGCTTTTTTAAAGAAATCTGGGGCACTATTGACTTGTCTGTTAGGGACATCATCAACAGCAGCTTGATTTCTGGCTGGGTCCCCTCTTTTTGTAAAAGAGCTGTTGTCGAGCCTTTGATTAAAAAAACAGGTCTAGATCCGACATGTTTGTCAAATTATCGGCCCATTTCCAAATTACCTTTTGTGTCAAAAATTCTGGAGAAATGTGTTTTAGCGCAGCTGCAGCCTTTTTTAGATGAAAATAGCACTTTAGATCCATTTCAGTCTGGATACAAGGCTTTGCACAGTACTGAATCTGCACTTTTAAAGGTTTTTAATGACTTGCTTTTAATGTCTGATTCTGGTAGCTCTGCCATTTTAGTGCTTTTAGATCTTACAGCTGCCTTTGACACAGTCCACCACACAATTCTTTTAGAGCGCCTGAGAGACTGTGTGGGTGTCAGGGGGACTGCATTAGAGTGGTTCAGATCCTACCTGTCAGAGAGGTCCTTCTCTGTCAGGCTGGGGGACGCCACCTCTTCTTCTGCTCCGCTTTACTGTGGTGTCCCCCAGGGATCTATTCTAGGCCCCATCCTGTTTTCCTTGTACATTCTCCCTCTTGGAGAGATTTTTAAGAAACATGGAGTGTCTTATCACTTTTATGCAGATGACTGACAAATGTATATGCCAATTTCAAAAGGCCACGGCCCCCTGACACCCCTTCTCAACTGTCTATGTGATGTCAAGGCTTGGTTAGCCCAGAATTTTTTAATAATGAATGAGGGAAAAACGGAAATTTCAGTTTTTGGTCCGGCCCTCACTGACTTGGGACCATTGCAAAATTATGTGCGTCCCAAAGTCACCAGCCTTGGCGTCACTATAGACAGCCATTTTAAATTTGACAAACAAGTCAATGGCGTTTTAAAATCGTGTTTTTATCATCTTCGTCTTTTAGCAAAGGTAAAACCATTTTTCTCTTTTAACCTTTTTGAACAAGTCGTGCATGCTTTTATTTCAAGTCGCCTAGACTACTGCAATGCACTCTATGCTGGCATTAGCCAAAAAGCTCTCTCCCGGTTGCAGTTAGTCCAGAACGCGGCAGCACGACTTTTAACAGGGGCCAGGAAACGTGAGCATATAACCCCAATTCTTCGGAGTTTGCACTGGCTCCCTGTTCATTTTAGAATTGATTTTAAATCCTTGCTGTTTGTTTTTAAAGCTTTACATGGACTGGCACCTCAGTATATCTCGGACCTCATCCAAATTTACACTCCTGCGCGCGCTCTGAGGTCCGAGAGCCAGCTCCAGCTCGTGGTGCCCAGGACGAGACTTAAAACCAGGGGAGACAGGGCCTTCTCTGTGGTCGGCCCTAAACTCTGGAACACTCTGTCCCTCCATGTTCAAACTGCTCCCACAGTGGAGTGTTTTAAGTCTCGTCTAAAGACCCACTTTTATTCTTTGGCTTTTAACACTACGTGAGTTGTGTGGTCTTCTGTCCTCTGTTGTCCTGTGTGGTTAGGGTCAGGGTTATAAATTTTGATGTCTATTTTACTGTTTTAATTGGTTTCACCCTTTAAAATCGTTTTTAATCATATTTATTTTTTATATTGTCTCTGTATTGGTTTTCTATTCATTTATTCTTTGTTTTTATTCAGTCATTGGTGTAGCATAATATTGTTTTTAATATTGTTTTTAATATAGTTTTTAATATTGTTTTTAATATTGTTTTTAACATGGCTGTGCAGCACTTTGGAAACATTCTTGTTGTGTAAATGTGCTATATAAATAAAGTGGATTGGATTGGATTGGATTAAACCAGCGGTCACCAACATTGAGATTGAAGTTTTGATCAGGACCAATGCCAATACTTGGGCATCAACAACTGTTGAAGTTTTAAGAGACCATTACCATGACACTCTGCAAATAGAATTGGGCAAGATAACCAATTTTATTCACGAGAATTGGAGACCCGCTTTTGAGCTGGCTGTTACATGGGCAAAAAAACACTTGGGGAAAGATTGTTGGGGGACACCCTCAAGCAGGCCGAGGCCCTCATTGTCGCAGCCTTTGCCGACCCCCCTGTCAACGCTGAGGGGGCACGCCCGGCCCAGCCCTTACCAGTCCAGACTGCCACCCCGGTACCGGAGGTGGTACACCCGGCCCGGTCTATACCGGTCCAGACTACCACCCTGGTATCGGTGGGTACCCTCACTGACCCTATGGGCCCAGTTGGGGCTCCTGACTGGGTACGGGCTAGAAGCCCTCCAGCTCAGATAGTCACTCGGGTTTCGGTGGCTACCAGCACCGACGCTGTCGCCCCAGATTGGTCTCCTGAGGCGGACCGTCCAGCAATCCCTCCAATCCGGATGGCCCCCATCTTCCTTCCTCGCCGGCCGCCGACTCCTGCAGTGGCGGAACCTCCCAAGGAGCAGAGGATGACCACGCGCCGAGCTCCGGACAGCAGACCCGCCGAAGACAGCATCGGTGAGGATCTCCCGACCCGGCCCATTCCTGCACGCCGCAGGCTACTTCCTCTGGGATCACCTGCAAGACAAGACACACAGGATACCCCCACACAGACCGAGGACGACGATGAATCACCACGTGGGTCCACAGTCTCCGGGCAAAACAACACCCAGGATACCCCCACAAGTGGGTTCACAGTCTCCAGGGAAAGTAAAACCCAGGAGACCCCCACTCAGACTGAGTACTACGGTTACTCACCAATGGGGCCCACGCTTCATTCGCCCCTCCTCATTGATCTTCAGGACCAGGAACAGGGACAGGATCTTGCTTCGATGTTGTCCCCAAGCATCTCTCCTGTGGCCGCCGCCACCCCCCGTCTCATCCCCGCTCCAGCTTCACACGGAAGATGAGACGACACCACAGAGTGAATTTTCACCACAGGGGCCCACACTTTCCGGGACCCCTAGGGTGGACTGTGAAGACTCACCTTCATACCTTTTGCGGAAGACGCTCCCTGGGGAGATGCTTCCTCAGGAGTCCCCCGATTGGTCACATTTGTTCTCCGGGGTACTAAAAAAGAAACCACATGGGGAGCCTTTGGTCCCAGGTACTCCACACCTGTCCATTTCAGATTGTGTCCAGTTGGTAGAGGATGTTACCCCCCCCCCCCCCCCCCCCCCCCCCCCGTACACCCACTAGACATATGGGCTCTCAGAGGAGGATGATGGATTGGAAGTTGTCGGCCACCAAGAAGTACTTGATGATCGGCGACTGCAATCTCTCTCATCTTCCTCCTTTTTATATCGACGACCTTCAGATCGATAGTTACCCGGACGCCAATTTTCGACACGCGGAGGCCATCCTGCGCAAAACCATAATTGCTGTCCCGGTGGAAGTGTTGGTACTTTCTTTTGGGGTCCATCATCGTGAGCAGAAAGTGAAGGAGACTGCTATTAAGCAGCTCCAAGGGGCACTCAGGGCAGCCGCGCTTACCTTCCCACGGGGCCCGAGTGCTAATCCCCCTGATCAATTTTTCGGCAGCCCTGCCCGCTGAGCAAAAAGCCAACCTTGGGCTGCTGAATCTTTGCATCAGGAACAATTACGCTCACATCCCGGCTCTCGACGGCCGGGACTTTGAGACCCAACCTGACCTGATCCACTGGACTCAGGACACTGCCAAGTTGATGCTCAAGCACTGGCTTGAGTTTTTAAACTTGGCATCCCCATAATCCCGTTGGTTCGGGGGGGTAATAAGAACGTGATAAATTTGGCCCGTAATTTCACGCCAACCCCGTCACACATCTCCCTCCTTAATAAGGGCCTCAACTTTATTCCTTCCACTAATCTCAGTAGCGACTGGCATCATCAACTTCAATTTGACCTCCAGCGCTACCATAGACGTGTCAAACTTGAGGTGTATTATGAGAATCAAGATTCTCTAGGACCCACACCTTTCACAGCCCGCTCCGGCTGGGAGCCCTCACCTGGACTTATGCCTCCGGAATTCCAGGCTATGGTCCGGTCCGATGGGCTTTCCGTGTCCGGTTCGGGCTGCGCACCTGCGGTCGCTCCCAATTTGACACGGGAAGAAGTTGAGGCCCTTCAAAATCTAAAAAGAAACAAGCACATTGTCATCAAACCAGCTGACAAGGGGAGTGCTGTTGTCATTTTTGACAGGTCACAATATATATGGGAGGGTTCCCGGCAGTTGAGTGACATGACGTATTACAAACCACTGCCGGAACCAATTTATCCCCAGACCATCCCCATGGTAGGCAAGATTCTTGATAATCTCCGCCTCAAAAAATTTATAAATTTTAAACAACAGAGGTATCTCATGGGGGAGCGTGATCCTCGCCCCCGCAGGTTTTACATGCTCCCTAAAATTCATAAGGAGCCAGACAAGTGGAGCAAGCCCCACGAGATCCCTCCGGGCCGCCCCATTGTGTCTGACTGCGGCAGCGAGACGTACAGAACGGCAGAGTTTATCCACCATTTTTTAACTCCGCTCTCCGTTCTGCACGACAGCTACCTCAGAGATACCTATGATTTTATAGATCAAATCAAGAGTGTGAACATTCCCCCAGATGCCATCCTGTTCACCATAGACATTGACAGCCTGTATACAAACATGGACATCCATGAGGGTATTCAGGCTGTCAAAAATGTCTTCTACAAGTACCGCGACGTCAGCAGGCCCGAGAAGGAGATTCTACAGCTCCTTGAAATTAATTTGAGGAGAAACGACTTTGAGTTTGACGGTCGCTTCTACCTCCAAATTAAGGGCACTGCTATGGGCAAGAAATTTGCACCGGCGTATGCCAACATTTTTATGGCAGAGTGGGAGACCTCTGCTTTGGCCGCCTGCCCAAAACGTCCCCTTCATTATTTCCGGTACCTGGATGACATCTGGGGTGTTTGGACGCATTCCAGTGAGGAGTTCAGCGTGTTTTTGAACACGCTGAACACTCACAACAAAAATATCACCATCAAGTCGACCATTAGCAGTACTTCTGCCGACTTTTTGGACACCACTACATTCAAGGGTCCCGACTTTGCTATCACGCAACACTTGGACATCCGGGTGTTCTTCAAGGAGACCGACACCCATGCGCTCCTTTACAGAAGCAGCTTCCACCCCACGCATACCTTTGCGGGGTTGGTGAAATCCCAATTATTGAGGTTTCATCGTATCTGCACCAGACGGGAGGACTTCCTGGGGGCCTCGAGGACCCTCTTTTCTGCTCTGATGAGGAGGGGTTATTCCAGGTCCTTCCTCAGACGGCAGTTGAGGGGCTTCTTGGACCCTAGGGGACCTCCCCCTGGGACAGACATGATTCCTCTGATTACCACCTACTCTCCTTCGGCCGTGCGGGCCGCTTGGAAGGTCAAAGACCACTTCCGGGTCTTTGTGGAGAGTAGTGGGAGGCTGCCTGGTCGCTATGTGGTGCCGGCCTACCGCAAGAACCCCAACTTGAATGATCAGTAGGTCAGGGCCAGGGTCTGCTCATTGAGAGACCCGCCCTCCACCAAGAGGGACGCCCTTGTCCGCCACTCACAATGGTTGGTGAACCCCCATAACCGCAAGGTTTTCCAGCCGTTGTGCCGTGGCGGCCGACACACACAGAACTGTGTGTATGTTATCCGTTGTCAGCAATGTGGGTGTATGTACGTGGGCGAGACGGGCAATACCTTAGCCAGGAGATTCGCCCAGCACAAATACAACATTGTTAGACAAAAAAATACCAACACTCACCTGGTTCAGCATTTCCTCCTGCACGGATGGTCTTCCGTCCGGGTGACTGTCGGAGAGACGGATCCTAAATGGAGCCTCGCCCAACGTCACAGGGCGGAGCTCCTTTGGATCTCCAAATTGGGCACCAGACATCCGGGGGGCCTAAATGAGATGTAAGTGTCAGTCCGTTGGATTGTAGATGGACAGTGCACATCCCCTTCTCCTAACCCTAACCCTAACCCTACCCCAACCCTAACCCTAACCCTAACCCTACCCCAACCCTAACCCTAACCCTAACCCTAACCCCAACCCTAACCCTAACCCTAACCCTAAATCCTTACCATAAACCTAACCCTAACCCTAACCCTAACCCTAACCCTAACCCCTAACCCCTAACCCCTAACCCTTGCTTAATTATCGTCATGTGCTCAGTCTACATTTGCTTAAACGTCGTCATGTGCTCAGTCTACATTTGCTTAATTATCGTCATGTGCTCAGTCTACATTTGCTTAAACGTCGTCATGTGCTCAGTCTACATTTGCTTAAACGTCGTCATGTGCTCAGTCTACATTTGCTTAAACATCGTCATGTGCTCAGTCTACATTTGCTTAAACATCGTCATGTGCTCAGTCTACATTTGCTTAAACATCGTCATGTGCTCAGTCTACATTTGCTTAAACATCGTCATGTTAGTGTTTATGCATCACCCTTTTTTACTTAATTGTCTTAAAGTACAACAATAAGTGAACCACTCAATTTCGCTGTAGATCGTACAAATTAATGACCTTTATTTTCAGTAAAACATCAAAACAATACACAACTCATCCTAATCTGAAGAGACTTGCTTCATCCGTTGCCACATCACGCATCCATGTTTTTACTGTGTCAAAGGTAAACACAGGTCTACTTCGGATTCCATTTTTGAACTACAGTAAGAAATCACTAAAGAGTATGTACTAACGGAATAGAATACCACGGTCAAGAAAGCTAATGTCTGCTCATGGCACTTTATTGTCTTGTGTGTTTGCATCTGTGTCTGTCTTTCCAAACATTTTGTAGAGCACTATGAACCCGGATTACGTTACATTATTGCTTTTTATAGACAGATGGACTCTCCGGTGACCCCCACTCCACCCAACAAAATCCCTACTGTAACCCATTGGGGAGCAATAGCACTTTCAGTTTGCTCACAGTAATTTTCAGACAGAATTAGTCTGCCTCCCTAAAGCTAGACACATGCCAGAGTAGACTGTAAATGAGCCTCAACAAAGCTCGGCTCACTCTGGTTCTGGCATGCACAAGACTAAATGCTTCGCACTTTTGTTGTAGAGGGACACTAGTATCTGCCATAACATTAAGGACTTTCATCTGTCAGATCACAGATAATAGGGTTGATTTGTATTATTGTCTTTGGGGTTACAGGCTAGTGATATCAGGGACTTGGCAAGTCACAGAACCCCAAGGAAACAAACCAAACAATGAATAAAACTGAGATTTAAAACAAAAGTAAGAGGATGAAACAAAAAAATAGATATAATACGAATGAAACATAATTTGTTGCTCTGAAAGCCTAGTGTATTTGGATAACTTTCATATTTCTAATTGACAAATTTCCAGAAACCTTACAAACCCACAAAGAAACAACCTGTGTGAACTGCTCCCTTCTGGTTCTCATCCATAGTCAATGCTCATCTTCTTATAGATGCTTACAACCAAGTTTCTTAAAGGCCTACTGAAAGCCACTACTAGCGACCACGCAGTCTGATAGTTTATATATCAATGATGAAATCTTAACATTGCAACACATGCCAATACGGCCGGGTTAACTTATAAAGTGACATTTTAAAATTCCCGCCACACTTCCGGTTGAAAAACTCCTTTGGATATGATTTATGCGCGTGACGTCACAAAAGCAACGGAAGTGGTTGTACTCCATCCGACCCAATAGAAAAGCCTCTTGTTTTCTTCAACAAAATTCCACAGTATTCTGGACATCTGTGTGGGTGAATCTTTTGCAATTTGTTTAATGAACAATGGAGGCTGCAAAGAATAACGTTGTAGGTGGGATCGATCGGTGTCTTAGCAGCTAAGTACAATACTTACAGCAACACAACAAGGACTACTTACTCCGCCTAGCCGATGCTTGCCGCCAAACCCACGGATGAAGTCCTTTGTCGCGCCGTTGATCGCTGGAACGCAGGTGAGCACGGCTGTTGATGGGAAGATGAGGGCTGGCTGGCGTAGGTGGAGCGCTAATGTTTTATCATAGTTCTGTGAGGTCCGGTTGCTAAGTTGCTAAATTAGCCTTAGCGTTGTTAGCAACAGCATAGTTAAGCCTTACCAGGCTGAGAATTTTTAACCGTGTAGTTACATGTACATGGTTTAATAGCATTGTTGATCTTCTGTCTATCCTTCCAGTCAGGGGTTTATTTATTTTGTTTCTATCTTCATTTGAGAACGATGCTATCACGTTAGCTCAGTAGCTAAGTGTGTCACCGATGTATTGTCTTGGAGATAAAAGTCACTTTAAATGTCCATTTCGCGTGCTGGACTCTCATTTTCAAGAGGATATAGTATCCCAGGTGGTTTAAAATACAAATCCGTGATCCACAATAGAAAAAGGAGAGAGTGTGGAATCCAATGAGCCAGCTTGTACCTAAGTTACGGTCAGAGCGAAAAAAGATACGTCCATCGCTGCCTCTCAAGTCCTTCACTGTAACGTTCCTCATCTACGAATCTTTCATCCTCGCTCAAATTAATGGGGTAATCGTCACTTTCTCGGTCCGAATCTCTCTCGCTCCATTGTAAACAACGGGGAATTGTGAGGAATACTAGCTCCTGTGACGTCACGCTACTTCCGCTACAGGCAAGGCTTTTTTTTATCAGCCAGCAAAAGTTGCGAACTTTATCGTCCATTTTCTCTACTAAATCCTTTCAGCAAAAATATGGCAATATCGCGAAATGATGAAGTATGACACATACAATGGATCTGCTATTCCCGTTTAAATTTAAAAAAATAATTTCAGTAGGCCTTTAAGAACCGCACTTTCAAGTCCGAGTCCATGATTCTCGCCCGCGGAAGGGTAGAGTGCCATATACGGGTTGGGGGCGAGATACTGTCCCAGGTGGAGGAGGTCAAGTACCTCAGATCTTGTTTATGAGTGGATTGTGTGAATCGACAAGCGGATCGGTGCGGCTTCTGCGGTGATGCTGGCACTGTATCGGTACTGTCGTGGTAAAATGAGCTGAGCCTGAATGCAAAACTCCCAATTTACGATCTATGTTCCTATCCTCACCTATGGTCATGAGCTTTGTGTTATGGCTAAAAGGATACGATCATGGGTACAAGCGGGCAAAACAAGCTTCATTTGTCTCCCGTTGCAGTAGGGTGAGAGGCTCTGTCATTTTGGAGGAGCTCAGGGTAAAGCCACTACTCCTCCACGTCGAGAGGAGCCAGAAGAGGTGGTGTTCGCATCTGGTCAGAATGCCTCCCTGGTAGAAGGCTACATGGAAGGAAGACCCAGGACACGTTGGAGAGACTGTGTCTCCCAGCTGACCTGGGAACACATCAGGGTCCCCTGGGAAGAGCTGGAGGAGGTACCTGGGGAGAGGGAAGTCTCGACTTCTCTGCTTAGGCTGCTGCTCCTGCGACCTGACTTTGGATAAGCGGAATAAGATGGATAAATGGCTGGACAACCAACTTTCATCTTCCCTGATCTGAGTGCAACCTTTGACACAATATCGCAAACTTAGGTCAGTAAGACTATTAGAATCACCAAGACGACTACACTCTGTTCAAATACATTCTTTGAAATCCCTCCCTTTCCCAATCATATCAGGCATTCTCTGAGGGTCTACCTTGGGGCCCCTTTTTTTCATCGTCTAACTGCTTCTGCTTGGCCGCATCTTTCACACAGTAGACATCAATTTCGACAAGTACCCCCAAAGCTAACACATCCTACATACTGTAAGTATAGGCATGTTTACTGTAAATGACCATATGAATAATGTCCATTGAATGGCCATGTCTAATGTATCCACATCTTATTAAAAGTGCAGTAATATAGATAGGAATTAGTATCTAGAGCTATAATAGTAGCAATCAATACACAAGTAATTCCATTTGGATTTTAACGTGATGCATTCCCCCATATGCAAAATGTAAACATTGACATTTTGTGGGACTACACTACTAATCAGGCTCAATGTCTAATAAGACAAAAGTGGTATAAAGCACCCCAATATTGTGATCTTTCCATAACTGTATATGTATTTTTTTTAAATGAAATATTCCATGTCGGACCCTCCAAGACACCCACTAGGTGGCACTAATCTCATGTAAATAGAAGGTACTATATAAGGGGAGAGCACGAGGGAGGGGTCGTCAGTGAGACAGGACACAGCCTGACATCTTGTTCATGTCATGTTGCCTGGAGTGTTTGCAGGAGACCAGAGTGTAAAAAAGGGCTTGTCTTATGTGGAGCTCTTTTGACAAAGATGCAGAGACGTTGTGGCCTGGAGAGGATGCTGCAGCCGTTCCCTGCCACTGCTGCAGTTGCAATACTGTGCTGGGATTGTCAAGCGTCAACAAGTCAGGGCGCAAATCCTTGTTTGGATTGCCGTTGGTTGTGTAGTGAGTTGGAATTCACAGAAATACATTTTAAATGTTGGTGCACATCAAGATAATAAAATATAATATACATAAATAAATACATGTTTTTAATCAGTGTTTTTCAACTTTTTCTGAGCAGAGGAAGTTTTTTTTTTTGGGAAAAAATCCCGAGGCACACCACCAGCAGACCATGTTAAGAAATGAGACTCAGTAGCCTATATTGACAATTTAAAGTTGTTCTCATCCCGAGCCTAAAGCAGGGATATTTACCTCAATTGTTTTGGGGACCACATTTCCAGCAAGCAAAGGACCAGTGTGCCAAACTTCTGCTTTATATTCTGGTTTTGTAAATTCCTGACAACCAGTGTCCTCAACAGTGAATATTTGAATTTGGTCTATTTATTTTGTCAGACTTACAGGAGCGCTCTGCTGTTTTTATAGACCTACTGCAAAAAAGCTCATCAAAAAACATGTCAATGACAGCACTCTTCATACTTGCCAACCTTGAGACCTCCAAATTCGGGAGATTTGGGGGGTTGGTTAAGGTGGGTGGGCCCGGGGGGTGGGGTTAAGGGGGAGGAGTATATCTTTAGTTAGAATTCACTGAAATTTAAGTATTTCTTATATACAGTATATGTATATATAAATAAAAGAAATACTAGACTTTCAGTGAATTCTAGCTATATATATATAAATGATAAATACTATATATATATATATATATATATATATATATATATATATATATATATATATATATATATATATATATATATATATATATATATATATATATATATATATATGTATGTATGTATTTTATTATATATATACACACATATAAATAAAAGAAATACTTGAATTTCAGTGTTCATTTATTTCCACATATACACACATAACACTCCTCTCTACTCATTGTTGTATTTGAAAGTGCAATGCTTTGTAGCCAGTAGCACAGCCTTTGAAGGAGCATAGGTATGGGCAGTGTAATATTCTGAGTTGGAGTCAATAACCAGGCCAGGTGACGAAGTTACGTCTCTTTACTTCATACTTCAGAACCGACTCCCACACTTGCCGTCAGGGTGTGCAATACAACGTAAACCGTTGGCCAACCAAAAAGTAACCACAGAACACTATATGGTATAATGTTCTGTGGTTACTTTTTGGTTGGCCAAGCGGACGTGACAACCGGCTGTCCTCACTCAGGTTCGCACGGACCTGGAGGGGGCGTGCCTTAAGTCCGTCTGGAAATCGGGAGAAATTCGGGAGAATGGTTGTCCCGGGAGATTTTCGGCAGAGGCACTGAAATTCGGGAGTCTCCCGGAAAATTCGGGAGGGTTGGCAAGGATGGCACTCTTTAAGAATCTGCTGCAAAAATGTTTGTTTTTTAACGGAATTTTGCGAGCCACCAGTTAAATAGCTCAAACGAAGAAAAAGAGAGGACCTAAAACGGAACCTTGAGGAACACCACTAGTACAACTAAAGACATTTAACGAATGAACAAGCTACAGCAACACCTTATTTACTTAAATCACGCTCCAAAAAAAATGTGTTTCTGCAAAAAGGAGAGGACTTAAAGGGGTGCCTTGAGGAACGCCTCAGTTATGTGAATCACAAGTTTGGACCCCAGTGTTCTACATTTGCCTACAAGGTCAAGGTCAATGCAATGATATGCCAATGTCTTTACTGTGGTCTAAGTTCCTCTACAATAGTGGTTCTCAAACTTTTGTCACCAAGCACCACCTTAGAAAACACTTGGCTCTCCAAGTACCACCATAATGACCAACATTAAAATACAGTAGCGTAGTAGGCCTAAATATCCATTAAAAACAAGAGGGAGGTTTTATTTAACAAGTATATTCAATATTTTTGGCCACAGTAACAATACACACAGTTTGAACAGTAACACCGTGTTTGATTATTTAATGAAGTGATTCTTTGGCATACCACTAGATGGAGCACTGCTCTATGCAACAGGAACACACTAGTATTTTAAAGAATTTGCTGCAAAAAATGTTTGTCTTCCAAGTTTTGAATTGAACCTGTAGCCTGGAATGGTGTCATTGTTTGGGGTTACAAGACAACACATGCCAAGGAACTAAGCGGGACATCACACAGTCATACTAAATCTTTGGATGCAAATTGAAGAGTAAGTTAGACTTTTGTTCTTCACTACCGGGAAGTAGTTATTAATTTGCTTTCCAAAGTTCCTCAAAATAGCCAAGAGCCAAATCTACTCTCTTGTGTGTTGCAGGCCATAGCACCAACTTTTCACATTTCAGCTTTGTGAATAATTGATGTTTCCTCTCCAGCCATTCCACCACTCACTCTATTTTGTCTGCAAACTGCGCCAGGAATGTTGGATTATCTGTGAGGTTAAAATACACACACTGCAAAAAGCACAAGATGACAAACTGTTTAACAAAGCAGAGTATCAAATAACTACCAGAACTGAGGGCTTTCAAACTACCGTTTTTTTATATGTGTGTTAACGTAATAATTGTAATATTTAGAAATATGTAGCCGATAAGAAACATGCACACTTACTGTGTGGTTTATAACAGCATATTATAAATGCACCATGAGTTATTCATAAAAATGGGCTGCATGTGGTCCTGATCCATCAGGTTTATGGTAGTGCAAGAACATGTCCAGACCATGGTGAAATAGTCAAAGCAATACAAAACTGCACAGCGAAAAAAGCTGTAGTATCAAAACATAAAAATAGAAGACAGCAACACAAGGACTGAGCAACAACAGTGGATTTGTCTTTTGTGCTGCTCCAGCTAATATAGAGAAGACAAGAACAAGGTTGACACTGATTGGATGGCCAAGAAGAAGTATGGCGGACCAGGGGAGACTAATGGCAGAGACAAAATGGACGCAAGACAGTCATGAAGATATGTGAAGGCTGGCGGGAGTGAACTGATGGACACCATTGGATGAAAACGTCTCAAAAGGTAACACTTATAGTGCAACTGCTACATAAAACAGTTCCCTCAGCTGAAACGAGTGACAAATCAGATCATTAGTCAAACCAGTAGAAACAGGTGTGGAGGATTGGTAATCAGAATTATTTAAGTTGAGCTGCAGTGTTTTCTAACTGCTGGATTGTTGCTAAGTTTTCTGCAATGCTAATTGGACCAGGTTGTCGTTTGCTCTTCTAGATTATATTGACTAACTTTTGCTAGTGCTTTCTGTTGTGCAAGTGTGGCGAGTTACCACGAGGTGCCAGCCTGCCCTACTGTTTTTGTTCATACTTTCATTTTCTCTGTTACACCCCATTAACTTCATTTCCATCCGATTCACGGCCTCGTTCAGCCCCTGCTTCCGTTTGGCTCCAAGGCAAGAACCTGGGTAGTCAGAATGGAAGTCAAGGGTTTCTAGGCTAAAAGCCTGGGATAGCACGTCAGTATCCGGTCCCAGCTCTTAAGGTATTAAGACGTGAGGTTTGCCAACGTACACATTGGCCTGCCTCTATTACACTCACACCCTAAAACTCAGTCTCATACGGGTCACGGCACCAATGTGACCCGCCTTGTCCAGCCCCTGCTTCTGTTTCACCTGGAACTTAAACATGCCAAAACTCTTAAGGTGTTAGGGAGTTACACTTATTCACACTCCCTGGCTTCTATTACATGAATCCCCCTAATAGAAGCCATATCCATACTCATTGTCAACATGGCATTCTGGTACAACTCACTTACCATTGAACATAAAACTAAACTTTCCTTCATAATTAAACACGCCAGTAAAATCATTGGATTCCCCAGACCTCCCTCACAGATCTCTACACTCAGGCAGTCACCAGGAAAGCCACCTTAATCATTCAGAACCCCACACACCCACTGTAGTCTTCATTCCAGCTGTTGCCATCAGGCTGTCACTTTAACGTCCCAAAAACATGAATCAAAATAACTTTCATTCCCACTGCCATCATCACTTAAAACATAAATAGATGAACACTGTTGCATCATCTTTTATATCTTAGATTTGGTGTCTGATTTGTGGTTTTATTTTTATTTTCTTATTGTTTTGTCCAGTAAGTTTTTCTTACAGCCTGTCGAAAATGAAGTTCTGTTTCGTAACAGACACTAAAGGTTCATCTATCTATCCATCCATCCACCCATCAGACCTGTGAACAGGTTTAATCCGGCCTGCAACCCGCAAGATCAGTTTGATAAATATAATAATGACTGTATCTATCTATACATCTGTACATCTACACATCTATACATCTATCTATACATCTATACATTTAGCTATCATTTATACATCTATCAATCAATCAATGTTTATTTATATAGCCCTAAATCACAAGTGTAGCTATCATCTATACATCTATACATTTATTTCATCTATCTATCTATTTGATTGATTGATTGAGACTTGTATTAGTAGATTGCACAGTACAGTACATATTCCGTACAATTGACCAATAAATGGTAACATCCGAATAAGTTTTTCAACTTGTTTAAGTCGGGGTCCACGTTAATCAATTCATGGTATCTATCTATCTATCTATCTATCTATCTATCTATCTATCTATCTATCTATCTATCTATCTATCTATCTATCTATCTATCTATCTATCTATTAGACCCGTGAACAGGTTTAATCCGGCCCGCAGCCCGCAAGATCAGTTTGTTAAATATAAAAATGAACTGCATTTTTTTAAATGAAAGAAACTGCTGTTCTAAATGTGTCCACTGGATGTCGCAATAGCAATTCCAATGTAAGCCACGTCACACGCGACAGTGTTTAAAGATGAGTGTCAGCTGGATTGACTGCCGCTACTCCAAGCAGCGCAGGTGCCAGTGATCAGCTGCTCCTGTTGTGACTGGCGGCATTATCCACGCACAATACCTTCTTTCATTGTAAATTATCCACTCAATAGATAAAGTAACAAAATGGTAAGATGTAAAGACTTAAGTCAACTTGTCTATCATCTTTTTAGTTAGAGCACCCTGCACACCCTGAAATCCATTGTAAAAATGTGTTTTTCTAGTGGTTAGAGATGGGTAAGTTGTGAGTTCAAACCCCGGCCGAGTCATACCAAAGACTATAAAAATGGGAGCCATTACCTCCCTGCTTGGCACTCAGCATCTAGGGTTGGAATTGGGGGTTAAATCACCAAAAATGATTCCCTTGCGCGGCCACCGCTGCTGCTCACTGCTCCCCTCACCTCCCAGGGGGTGATCAAGGGTGATGGGTCAAATGCAGAGAATAATTTCGCCACACCTTGTGTGTGTGTGAAAATCATTGGTACTTTAACTTAACTTTAACTTATTTGTTGTGTTTGTTCTATTTAATTTTATGCTTAGATCTACCATGTTCACATTGGTTAAGTTCCTAGTTATGCTACCTTGAGTTCGGCTATGGTGTCATTTTGATAATTGTTTTGTTTGTAGTATATTTGCAATATTTGAATGATGATAAATGAATGTGTTGTGGCAGTTGCGGATTTCACCAAAACATTGTATTGCTTTTCCAAAAGTTTTGAATGGTGAACTGCCAACATGAGAATGCTAAACAAGTGCTTAGAGTTGAATGGCTTGGTAAAAACACTGAGACAAAAGTTTAAGTTCATTGTGTTCTTCACTGTGTTTTTGAAACTCCACCAATTTTATTCCTCAGAATTATTCCAGCGCAGTGTAAGTTCACGGGGCAGACAGTAGACCGTTGCGATAGCCAATCAGATCCCGAGTTGCTGACAGTAGCCCGTCTATATTGCCACACCATGACGTGACATTGGAACCCTGCTTGGATACACATGTGACTCACAAGTGATTATCCAATCACACGTTGTGACTTGCAAGACCAGGAAGTGCTCGGCTGGTCAGCCAAGCCACATTGGAGTCACACTCGGAAATCTGATCGCTTTTTTTTTTTTTACCCACGATGGCCGAAGGGCGAAACGTTGATTAAGTTGCAGATATATACGTACTTACAAGGCAATTTTCAAGAACAATTTAAGAGAAGCCAGATCAGGTGAGACCGAGCTGGTGAAATGCTTTGTTTCAAGAACAATTTAAGAGAAGCCAGATCAGGTGAGACCGAGCTGGTGAAATGCTTTGTTTCAAGAACAATTTAAGAGAAGCCAGATCAGGTGAGACGAGGTGGAGCGAGCTGGTGAAATGCTTTGTTTCAAGAACAATTTAAGAGAAGCCAGATCAGGTGAGACGAGGTGGTGAAATGCTTTGTCCGCCACTTCAATCCAATCAGCTCCTGGCTTCTAACAGACGTGCTGCAAATTGTGACTTCAAATATTGGATTTCTTGATTTTCTCATGTTCATTATGTTTTTATCAATATTACAATTGTTTACAGTACCACGAGAGGTATAGATTTGTGTTTATTGATTTTTAAATTAGCCGAAAAATAGTCCATATTGTACACTATTGAGGTGAGTCAATGCTGACTAGGGTTTTCTGTATCATGGTGGGGTCATGTGGTGACATCAATTACAGTATTATGAGGTACCATAAGTTCCGGACTATAGTTTTTCTTACACTTGAATCTTGAGGCAGATAATAAGGTGCGGATAATTTATGGATATTTCTCCAATAACAGCCACGATAAAAATGGTTAAAAAAAAACAGAATATACACCTCAAAAGTGTTTTGTTTGTGCTATGCTGCCATCTAATCAACGAGTTGGCTCACTGCAGGTGTCTTTGCATTTACGCATAGTGCTTTTGAAAAAAAACATTTTTTTACCGGAGTTCCGTTTGTCTTTCAGCCGTTTTTACTTGTATGGATTCTTCCATCATTCCTCCAAAGCAATGTTTGTAAACTTTACAATATATCTAAAACAATTCTTACTTACGAAAGCGTCCCATGTGTGATGTTTGTAGGAGTGTTTTCATGTACATGTGCTATCTTAAGGTAATGACACTAGCATCGTTAGCATTGGCTAATATATATATATATATATATATATATATATATATATATATATATATATATATATATATATATATATATATATATATATATATATATATATATATATTATATTATATATTGGCTAATATAAAATTAACTTACAATGGCATTCTTTTTGTATTGTTTCAGTTTCACAAATTCCTCAGTATTCCTGGAGTTATTGAGTCTGTTTAGCTGATTGGAGAGCTAGCTTCCGTGGCTAATGGGTCCATGATGACAACGTAGGTTTTATTTGAATCGTTCTGTGTAAATAACTCATTTCACAACATCTATAACTTATGTGGCTAAAATACGGAAAACATTTTTTTTCTTCTAATATTTAACGGGTGTGGTTTATATATCGGTGCACTCTCTAGTCTGGAAAATAGAGTCGGACTAAGAAGTACACCACAGAAGGCCTGGGTGTAGAATGAACGGCCTGCCGGGGCTCCCATTACCACATTTTGTTGACAGCCCTACAATAATATTGACCTTACCTGACAACAAATATTTAGTCAATCTCTTTCATGCTTGCCAGATTAGGTATGGGCAAACTTTAGGGAACTTGTTCAAATGCATATTCAATTATTAATAATTCCCTCCAGAGAATTTCATTTTTTACAAATAAGCAAAGCCAGTCTTGCCATGTGGAATGAACACTCACCCATCCATCCAGTTTCTACCGTTTGGACAAGTTGGCGCCTCATGGCAGGGCCAACACAGGTAAACCATATTCACACTCCCATTCACACACTAGGGAGCGTTTAGTGTTGCCAATCAACTGTCTTTGGAGGTGGGAGGAAGCCGCAGTGCCTGGAGGGAACCCACACAGTGACGTGGAGACTCCACACAGAAAGACCCCGAGGCTGAGAATCGAACCCTCTGAACTTCTCGTTGTGAGACACGAGCGGTAACCCCTGCCCACCGTGCTGCCGAATGAACACTCAACAAGCTCAAACAATGTAAACAAAATATATTATGTCGATTTTCCTTGTTGCCATATACAAATGTGACCAATGAGTGTGTATTACACACAGTGTGTAGTAATATACTAAAAGTATGTGAGTGCAGAAGTCACAAACAATAAATGCATGAAATATACATTAGTAACCAGAAAGTGTTACAATTTTGAGATATTTGTGAGTTAGCTAAGGTGAACACCTTATATCCACGCCCTTGGTGCAGAGTCTCTCGACTGATTACTGTGATCTGAGGTGTTTTCATCACCACGTCTTCCTGTCACTGTTATGAAGACAGTAAAAGACGGCATTAGTCGTAGTTGTAACAACTTTTTACATAGATCTCAAGGCAGCTCCTGTCCTCGTTTTGATGAGTCACTTGAATTCAGTGGATGGTGAATAGGTGACGGTAAAAGTAGTTCCAATACCGCAAATGATGTCGTTGAGATATTCACGCTGGAAATGAACACCGACTCTTTGAGAACATCACCTACCTCGCATGGTAGACATTTCGATTAGTGATCAGTCTTGAACAATCTCCGTGTCGACACATTCATGTCAAAAGGGTGACGTACAGTGCAGAAATCCTCTGTGTCTTATGAATTCAATTGCGTCCTTTGAAAAGTCTTTAGTCGGCGCTGTCTGCCACAGCTTCTCTGCTGGCAGTCAGTTGAGAACCTTTGTTTGAAAAACCATAGTTTGTCACTACACTCTTTTTAGTGTTTGACCAAAACTGAATGGCAACCATAGCTGGTGACTGAAGGTTTTTCTGGTGCTTCACCAATGACGGTCCTGTTGGAGAAGTTGACTATTTTGAACAATGTGACCCAGTCAAAGTCAGAACTGAACCTTGTTCCTCCATGTTGGAGAGGTAGCTTGCCTCCTCATCACAACTGCATATTTATCTGACGCCACTTCAACTCGGAGCTGGTGCTTGAGTAATCGATTTTCATGTTGCATTTTTTTCTTCCGCTCTTTCTCCTCTAAATCAAGTTGCATATATTTAGCCTTTTCTTCTTCTACCATCGCACTCTGTGCAATTTTTTCTTTATGCTTGGTTTTGTCCAAAATGTCAGCCTGTATTTGTTTCAACAGCTGTTTCTTGGATTCTTCTTTTTTTTCTTCGTCAACTTTCAGCTCCTGCACATACAAATCATGATTCTCCATGACTTTGTGCAGCTCCTGCTTGTCCTGCTTCTGCTGCGCTTCTTGCAGTTTTTGCTTCTCCTTGACTTGCATGGCATTATAATCATACAAAGCCTTTTTCTTCATGCGTTTCTGACGAGCTTTCTCCTCGGAATGTTTCCAAAACACCTCCAGTTCCTGCTTCTTATCCAGCTCGATTTCCTTGTTTCTTTTGGTCTCTATCGCCTGCAGGTCCTTCTTGTATTCTATTAGTTTCTCATTTGTCATGGTCTCCTTTCCAACCACGTTGTAGAAGATAGCGGTGTCGTCCTCGTTTCTGACAAAGGTAAAAATTTCCCGCAGTTTGTCAATCTCCCGCTCTCTCTCCAGCTGCCTCTCCGCGGCCAGCTCCCGGGCTTTAGCCAGCTCCTTGGCTCTCGCCGCCTCCTTTTGCCTGTACATGTCCTTTCCTTTGTCCAGCTCATCCTTAGCCAACTTTTTGGCTCTGGCCAGCTCTTCCGCTTTTGCCTGTTCCTTGGCTTTAGCCAGCTCCTTTGCCTTCGCCAACTTGGCATTTGCCAGATCCTTGGCCTTAGAAAGCTCCCTTGCCTCGGAATGCTCCTTGGCTTTCGTCACCTCCTTGGCTTTGGCCAGCAACTTGTTTTTTGTCGCCTCCTTTGCTTTGGCCAGCTCCTTTTTCTCAACCACAGAGACATGTTGCTGTGATTTTACCGTGCAAGCCCGCTCTTGTGATCGTCCCTTTCTATCCTTGTGTTTTGCACCTCTTGTCGCAAACATCTCCGTGTGCGCGCAATCAATTTCCGCATCTGTTAAAGGGTCACCAAGATGAATGTCACAGTGTTACATTTGTCTCTCTATGTTTTGTATCAGAGCCACCGTGTGACAGCACTGGCTTTTGCTCAGGGCTGTCCATGATGTCATGGTAGCCAAGCAGATTACATCACTTACCTTTAATTCAGGGCAAGTGAATGACATCATAGTGTGATATAAGTTCCATAACCTGCCCTTGCTTCCCTGTGCAGTCGGTGACATCACTGTCCCATCTCATCCCTGTTAAATGCTGTGAAAACCTCCCAGGTAGGTGACATTTCTCCCACCTCAAAATCTTTTTACCACTAAATACGTTGCTTGTAAACAAAACAAGTATCTTGATTTTTTGTTTGCAAATCTTTACAAATGAGGTTTTTGTTTGGTTGCATAAAAACACCAGATCCAGGAATGCGTCTTGCTGGCCATTTGACGGTGGATTGGTGCATAATGAGGCAGCGCTCCGTTATTGTGCTAAGATTAGCAATAGCATTACATTATCATAACACCTGAAGAATGCCACAGACGGATGGACTCCATGCCAGGCCCAATTGCTGCAGTCATCCACCAAATACTTAGTGTTGTACATGTTCATACTTTGCATTTGGACAAACATTTCTAAAACACTTTTTTTCATTTGGTCATAAATAATATTCACATTTTCCCAGATATTGAATTTGGGATTGTCATTAGTTTTCATCCCCATTAAAATAAACATTTAAAATATATCAGTCTGTTTTTAATGAATGTGTATAATATACAACTTTCACTTTTTGAATGAAATTACTGAAATAAATCTACTTTTTGGTCACGTTGGAATTCATTGAACAGCACCTTGTAGAAGTGGCATCAAATATTTGACATACAAACCCTGTTTCCATATGAGTTGGGAAATGGTGTTAGATGTAAATATAAACGGAATACAATGATTTGCAAATCCTTTTCAAGCCATATTCAGTTGAATATGCTACAAAGACAACATATTTCATGTTCTAACTCATAAACTTTACTTTTGTTGCAAATAATCATTAACTTTATAATTTGATGTCAGCAACACGTGACAAAGAAGTTGTGAAAGGTGGCAATAAATACTGATAAAGTTGAGGAATGCTCATCAAACACTTATTTGGAACATCCCACAGGTGTGCAGGCTAATTGGGAACAGGTGGGTGCCATGATTGGGTATAAAAGTAGATTCCATGAAATGCTCAGTCATTCACAAACAAGGATGGGGCGAGGGTCACCACTTTGTCAACAAATGCCTGAGCAAATTGTTGAACAGTTTAAGAACAACCTTTCTCAAGCAGCTATTGCAAGGAATTGAGGGATTTCACCATCTACGCTCCGTAATATCATCAAAGAGAATGTGGAGAAATCACTGCAGGTAAGCAGCTAAGCCCGTGACCTTCCATCCCTCAGGCTGTACTGCATCAACAAGCCACATCAGTGTGTAAAGGATATCACCACATGGAACACTTCAGAAAGCCACTGTCAGTAACTACAGTTGGTCGCTACATCTGTAAGTGCAAGTTAAAACTCTCCTATGCAAGGCCAACACCGTTTATCAACAACACCCAGAAACGCCGTCGGCTTCGCTGGGCCTGAGCTCATCTAAGATGGACTGATACAAAGTGGAAAAGTGTTCTGTGGTCTGACGAGTCCACATTTCAAATTGTTTTTGGAAACTGTGAACGTGGTGTCCTCCGGACCAAAGAGGAAAAGAACCATCCGGATTGTTCTAGGGTGAAAGTGTAAAAGGCAGCATGTGTGATGGTATGGGGGTGTATTAGTGGCCAAGACATGGGTAACTTACACATCTGTGAAGGCGCCATTAATGCTGAAAGGTACATACAGCTTTTGGAGCAACATATGTTGTTATCATGGACGCCCCTGCTTATTTCAGCAAGACAATGCCAAGCCACGTGTTACAACAACATGGCTTCATAGTAAAAGAGTGCGGGTACTAGACTGGCCTGCCTGTAGTCCAGACATTGAAAATGTGTGGCACCTGCAATGTGAGAAGGGAGACCCCCGGACTGTTGAACAACTTAAGCTGTACATCAAGCAAGAATGGCAAAGAATTCCACTTCAAAAATGTGTCTCCTCACTTCCCAAACCAAAACTGAGTGTTGTTCAAAGGAAAGGCCATGTAACACAGTGGTGAACATGCCCTTTCACAACTACTTTGGCACGTGTTGCAGCCAGGAAATTCTAAGTTAATTATTATTTGCAAAAAAAAAAAATGTTTATGAGTTAGAACATGAAATATGTTGTCTTTGTAGCATATTCAACTGAATATGGCTTGAAAAGGATTTGCAAATCATTGTATTCTGTTTATATTTACATCTAACACCATTTCTCAACTCATATGGAAACAGGGTTTGTACTTTCATTGTCATTATCTTTCCTTCTTCCACAGCTTTTTCTGTCTCAAGTCCATCCATTTGGTATTGTGTTGTGATACTATGATCCCTCAATGTATCTAAACATTTAAATACTGTACATACACTATATTGACAAAAGTATTTGGCCACCCATCCAAATGATAAGAATCACTAATCACTTGGCCCGGCCACAGGTGTATCAAATCCAGCACTTAGGCATGGAGACTGGTTCTACAAACATTTGTGAAAGAATGGGCCGCTCTCAGTGATTTCCAGCGTGGAACTGTCATAGGATACTAAATGTGCAACAAATCCAGTCCTGAAATTTCCTCGCTTCTAAATATTCCAAAGTCAACTGTCTGTTTTATTCTAAGAAAAGTGAAGAGTTTGGGAACAACAGCAACTCAGCCACCAAGTGGTAGGCCAGGTAAAGTGACAGAGAGGTCAGCATAGTGCAAAGTGGTAGGCCAGGTAAAGTGACAGAGAGGTCAGCATAGTGCAAAGTGGTAGGCCAGGTAAAGTGACAGAGAGGTCAGCATAGTGCAAAGTGGTAGGCCAGGTAAAGTGACAGAGAGGTCAGCATAGTGCAAAGTGGTAGGCCAGGTAAAGTGACAGAGAGGTCAGCATAGTGCAAAGTGGTAGGCCAGGTAAACATTTCGGACTGCATTGTGCCCAGTGGGAAATTTGGTGGAGGAGGAATTATGGTGTGGGGTTGTTTTTCAGGAGTTGGGCTTGACCCCTTAGTTCCAGTGAAAGGAACTTTGAATGCTCCAGGATAGCAAAACATGTTGGACAATTCCATGCTCCCAACCTTGTGGGAACAGTTTGGAGCGACCCCCTTCCTCTTCCAACATGACTGTGCACCCGTGCACAAAGCAAGGTCCATAAGATGACAGAGTCTGGTGTGGATGAACTTGACTGGCCTGCACAGAGTCCTGACCTGAACCCCATAGAACACCTTTGGGATGAATTAGAACAGAGACTGAGAGCCAGGCCTTCTCCACCAACATCAGTGTGTGACCTCACCAATGCACTTTTGGAAAAATGGTTGAAAATTCCTATGAACACACTCTGCAACCTTGTGGACAGCCTTCCCAGAAGAGTTGAAGCTGTAATAGCTGCAAAAGGTGGATTGACATCATATTGAACCCTATGGGTTAGGAATGGGATGGCACTTCAAGTTCATATGTGAGTCAAGGCAGGTGGCCAAATACTTTTGGCAATATAGTGTATATACATACTGTAGCTATATTCTATATATTTTATATATATATATATATATACATATATATATATATATATATATATATATATATATATATATATATATATATATATATATATATATATATATATATATATATATATATATATATATATATATATATATATATATATATATATATATATATATATTAGTGTTGTAACAATACCAATATTTTGGTACCAGTACCGATACTAAAATTATTTCGGTACTTTTCTAAATAAAGGGGACCACAAAAAAATGTCATTATTGTCTTTCTTGTAACACAATCTTAGTGTACATGAAACATGTTTATTATTGTCATTTAGTCCTTAAATAAAATAGACAACTTGTCTTTTAGTAGTAAGTAAACAAACAAAGACTCCTAATTAGTCTATGCAGTAACATATTGTGTCATTTATACACCTATTATTTTCTACACATTATGAGGGACAAACTGTAAAAATGGATTATTCATCTACTTGTTCATTTACTGTTAATATCTGCTTATTTTCTGTTTGAACATGTTCTATCTACACTTCTGTTCAAATGTAATAATCACTTATTCTTCTCTTTTGGATGATACCACACATTTAGGTATGGATGTGATACCAAGTAGTTACAGGATCCTACATTGGTCATATTCAAAGTCCTCATGTGTCCAGGGACATATTTACTGACTTTATAAACATAATATACATTTAAAAAAATGAAAGATTTTGTGATGCCAAAAAATATTGATGTAATCATAGTAGTATCGACTAGATACGTGTATGTACTTGGTATCATTACAGTGGATGTCGGGTATCTATCCACCAATGGCATTTGTTTACATTTTGATGCCGGTGAGCTACGGTGTGTAGTGAAGCATGTTTAGCTATTCCTTGTCCTCCAGTGATAATAGTACTTGTAAGAAACTTACTTTATTTGTCACCATGGAGACCAGGATTAGTGATTTAAAAGTAGCTAAAACACTGTGGATGGACGTTAGCCGCTAGGTAGCTAGCCATGTGGTAAAGCAGCTCTTCCTGAGGGTGTTTCAGTGTTATAACTTCACCTTTATCTTGACTTTTTACACCAACATTCCCCCTTTTCTGTCTACACAGTGTGTCTGCTTGTAAGTACTCTGTGTGTGTGCGCTGCCCAACATGCTCCCCTGCTCCTAAAACCAGCAATGTCACCACACGGCCGCAGGGGGTGGGTGACCGGTACGTTTCAGAGGCAAATGAATAGGTATAGCATTTAGTGTAGTGCATTAAGTGGGATGAATGAACCATGCAGGGCTTCTTCTCTGAAGGGAAGCTCACTGTCCTTAGTTTACAAAAAGCTAAAAGAAAAGCACCGAGGGGACCAAGTGAAGGCGATAAGCTGACGCTGAGCCGCTTTGTCATTTTGTTCCGATGGCATTCTAGGTTCTGGATTGTTCTTTGAATCGTTGACTATATTTTGCCTTAAGCTATCATGAACAGACTGGTGGTGTGGAGCAAGTTCAGGCAACCATTAAATTATGAACACACATTTTTGACACATTCTGTACAAAACAGTTCACTATTTGCTAGCTCATAGGCTGTTTGTAATGAGTCTTACTAACCATCAAGCTACAACAATACTGCGTTTTAGCTGAAAAACACCATGAACATAGTTGTATTGGATGTGTACATTTGTCTCATAGGATTGTAATCTAGCATGCATTTGTCCTTGATCACATCATCTGTTAGGGCATACTTGCCAACCTTGAGACCTCCGATTACGGGAGGTGGGGGGTGGGGTGGGGCGTGGTTAAGAGGGGAGGAGTATGTTTACAGTAGGAATTCACCAACTTGAGTATTTCATATATATATATATATATATATATATATATATATATATATATATATATATATATATATATATATATATATATATATATATTTATTATACATATAAATAAAAGAAATACTTGAATTTCAGTGTTCCGGAGGCTATCCAGTAGATGGCAGTATTGTCGTGTTTAAGAGTGTCACAACATTGCTGTTTATGGCAGACAAACTGCTTGTTGTGTGTTGTTACTGCGCTGGGAGGACATTAAGGAAACTGCCTAACAATAAACCCACATAAGAAACCAAGAACTCGCCCTGGATCATTCTACAGTTATAACGTGATTGGGCAGGCACGCTGTTTATATCGTGGGAAAGCGGACGTGAAAACAGACTGTCACCGCTGTCCCCACTCAGGTCCGCATGGAGCTGGAGGGGGCGTGGCCTCCAGCTCCGGCTGAATTCCGGGAGAAAATGTATTCCGGGAGGTTTTCGGGAGAGGCGCTGAATTCCGGGAGTCTCCTGGAAATTCCGTGAGGGTTGGCAAGTATGTGTTAGGGGATTTTTCCACTAAATATTTATGCCCTTGAATAGCTTCAGGTCCAGATGTCAAACAAAGATCATCCAGGGATTGCTGCTATTGTGGAACGTACAGGATAGCAGCGGTTGGATTTTAGGAGGAAGTGTAAACACATTAGTGACATCTAGTAGGATCCCCTACCGGCAGGAGTAGAGATCAAGGGTCGGAGGTCACCCGACTCAATTGAGCATAGTGGCAACGCCCGGATGCTCACTGCATCTTTTGTTCAACGATTCTGCACCGGCGTAATATTTGGTCCATTCACACTACCAAGTGACATGACAAGATCAGCAATATACAACAAATAAATAACACATTTACTTGAGCTTTTAAGAGCTTTACGGAAGAGCAAGCCGAGAGTTCACTTAATTACCAATGTATAAAAACCGTGAAAGATTTGTCTGCAACGACATCAACTCGTAACTGGTGCCCATGCTGTTGCGTAGTCTGATTGCTTCTCTGCACCACCCCTTCGTCCGGTTCAAGCTGTAAGTTTGTTTTTGTGCTCTCTTCAATAACATTATTTGCCAGCATCGTACTTAGTTTTTGTTTGTCCAAAATTTCATCCCTGATTTGTTTCAACAGCTTCTTCTTTGACATTTCTGTGGACTCTTGCTCACATTGAAGCTCCTGCATGTAAAAGTGCAGATAGTGCTTGAGTCTGTCATGTTCTCGAATATCCTCCCGTCTCAGTAGTTGTACGTCTCTTGTTTCCCGAAGCTGCTTAACTTTGTAATCATTAAACGTTTGGTAAAGAAGTCGCCGCCTCCGAGCTGGGCCACTTAGATTCTTCGCATACCCAGGTTCTTGACAGCAGTCTTCTAAGTCTGTCTTTGGTTCGTCCTCTACCACAGTCTGATCAGTATGTCCCACTGGCTTCTGTAGAGCAATTGGTTGCCTATCATCCGCTAGCACGGTCTGATCGTTACGTTCCACTGGCTTCTGATGAGCAATTGGTTGCCAACCGTCCGCTGGCACAATCTGACCAGTACGTTCCACTGGCTTCTGATTAGCAATTGGTTGCCTATCGTCCGCTGGCACAATCTGACCAGTACGTTCCACTGGCTTCTGATTAGCAATTGGTTGCCTATCGTCCGCTGGCACAATCTGACCAGTACGTTCCACTGGCTTCTGATTAGCAATTGGTTGCCTATCGTCCGCTGGCACAATCTGACCAGTACGTTCCACTGGCTTCTGATTAGCAATTGGTTGCCTACCGTCCTCTGGCACAATCTGACCAGTATGTTCCACTGGCATCTGATTAGCAAATGGCTGCCTACCAAGCACACTGTAGAAGACAGAACCAGCATTTCCTTTAGCAACTGTAGCATGCCTGTTCTTGTTCTCTGTTTCTTTTGCTTTTGCTGACACTTCACCGGCCATTGGCACTTGCTCCCGTGGTTTTGCCAGTGGAGCACAGTCCATTGGATTTGGCATTGTAAAATAATCTTTGGTTTTAGTGGGTCTGGGTTTTTTCATGTTTACAAATGCTAGCCGATTCCGATGGGCCTCAGTGGCTTATGTGCAATCAGATAGAACACAGCCTTGGTGTTTCTGATAGGTGTCAGGGTTGGAGTGACAAAAAAACAAAGTTGCAGGCATTTTACTAGACCTCGCCTTCTGGTGTCACAGTCACTTTGTGATATCACTTTTTTGTGTGTCAATGCAGTTGATGAGAGCATGTAATCTTAGGGCATTACCTCATTGTCTTTTGACAAGAGCAAGTCATGATGTCTGGGCAGGTGATGATTATGCGTCCTCATATCTCTGGACCACCATGTTCTTCTTGCCTGGAGTTTTTGTAACAATTGGCAATGTCACAAATTCCTTGAAATCATTGACATCCATGGGAAAAGGCTGAGGTTTTATTTTTATTTTTTATTACCAAAACCATATTCTGAATTTCATTTAGCTCTAACTTTATGTCCCTGGATAATATCTTTTTTTGGAACTATGTCTACCTGTTACAATCCTTATATAAGACAAGAACCCATATTATTTTCATGTTTTATGCATTCTAACTCCACGAGGGACAACAAAGACTACTTTGCCACACATGATGATCCAGAAACTTCTATTTTTGATCCTGAATATAAGGAGGATGATTTACAGATTTTAGAAGCTGTTTTTCAAGGTGCTGGTTTTGGCACAGATCAAATGTAAACAATACCCAAACCTACTTCGCACGCAACAGAAGTTACAGATTTCAACGTCACTTTAGGCCTTTTTGAGGTGAGTATATGTTTTGTGATTTGTTCTATTCCTTAAAGAAATGTCCAGAGAAAGCTGGGGTCTAAGGTGTTTATTTGAAATCATCAATAACATAGGCTTGCAGAAAGACAAGTTTACACTACTTAGGTAAAGAAGGAAGAAGCATGAAAGAGTGGGAGAGAGTGAGAGACACAAATACATCTTTAAGATGTTTATAAAGGAGGAGTTGGGCGAAGGGTTTCATTCTGGTGGAGAAAGAGCAGACTATATCTGGTTGTAGACTGGAATCATTTGGGTTTAAACTGTCCCAGGCTTACAGGAGATAGGGGTTTAGGTGTTTGAACAATTATGTACAGACATCTCCAATGGGCTTCAGGACTGTATCAGGGCAATAACAGTGTCTTATCTTTAAGAAAGAACAAAAACAGGCCAATGCAGTGAAAAAGGATTACAACATAAATCTGACAAAGACTGTTACTTAGACTAAACTTGTTAGACAATAAATTACTAAAATGTCAATTTTGCCATGACAATCGCATGTTATTTTCATGTCTGCATTACAAATGTTCATTTGAAGCAAGTAGAACATTGGATGGAGGACTACCAACTATCAAGCTTTTTAAAACCTGCAAAATAAAAGCCCAACTCTTATCATAAATCAGTCTGCATTTGTAGAAACATCCAAAGCCTTGACCTCTTTGTCATCATGGGACAGTGCATCATAAAACCAGATTATTAATATAGAGTATGATGTCTTACCTTAATGCGATGCCATTTTTAATCACATGTTACTTACACAACATATTCATCCTGAAAATGATTGTACATCTTTAACAACTTCATAATCAGTGCAGTAGAGAGCACATTCTTCACTTGTGCTATCTGTTTAAATCTTACAAATCTATAGATAATAATAACACAAAGCCCTAAAATGCAGTTGGAAGAGAAGTCCGTAAAAGAGCCATTTTTAGTCTCTCAGATATTTCCCTGATCAGTTGAGCTCATGATTACACTTTAAAAAGATGAATCTTTCCCGAGGTGTTTTTCAGAGTGCAACAAATGTTCAAAGCCGAGACAGATCCCCCCCATCCTAACAGATCATTTCTTTCAAGACCAGGTCCATCAGGGACCTGAAGACCATGTGCTCACTGCAGGCAGTATGACGTCCTGAGACTCTCCAGATGGATGCCAGTCTGGGTCTACACTGAAATCATCCCAATGTCTCAGCCCTTCTGCCCACACAACTGATGGAAATGTGCCTTTGGAGTCAGCTAATTCAACTGGACATGAACATTATGTCTGTTTCCTTTTCAAAAACTTCCTGTGGTCATTATGAAATGTATTCAAATTAGAAGTGAACGTGGCATTGGTGGGTAGTAACGTGCTACTTGTATGCAGTTTTATTTACTTAGAGTACTTTCAATGCAATATACTTTTTACCTTTACTAATCATTTTGAGAAGAGACGCCACTTGTACTTTATTACATTGATCGCTGCATTTATTTATTTCATGAAGTGTATTCATATTTTATTGATTACTTGCAAACGCGTCATTTTTTAGCTTGTCAGAGAGACTTCTCCCAGCGGGTAATGACGTGTAGATTGATATATACCTACTGATACTGCCGATACCAGATCTTTATGCTCAAATATCGATTCTCAAATCAAAATATTGAAACTTTTGATACTTTAGTTCAGGGACCTGTGGGGAGGCATTGATCTGCTGGCTCTTGGTGGACTGTGCCAAACGTGCCTTATTGCAGGTCAACTTGCCAAGGAAGCAAATATTAACATTGCTGTATGTATACTTTTCACCCTCACATTTTCAGTAGATACATAATAAATTCATAAAAGAAGCAAACTTCATGAATGTTTTTGGTGAGCAACAAGTATGTGCTCCAATCACTACATCACAACAACAACAAGTATGTGCTCCAATCACTACATCACAACAACAACAAGTATGTGCTCCAATCACTACATCACAACAACAACAAGTATGTGCTCCAATCACTACATCACAACAACAACAAGTATGTGCTCCAATCACTACATCACAACAACAACAAGTATGTGCTCCAATCACTACATCACAACAACAACAAGTATGTGCTCCAATCACTACATCACAACAACAACAAGTATGTGCTCCAATCACTACATCACAACAACAACAAGTATGTGCTCCAATCACTACATCACAACAACAACAAGTATGTGCTCCAATCACTACATCACAACAACAACAAGTATGTGCTCCAATCACTACATCACAACAACAACAAGTATGTGCTCCAATCACTACATCACAACAACAACAAGTATGTGCTCCAATCACTACATCACAACAACAAGTATGTGCTCCAATCACTACATCACAACAACAACAAGTATGTGCTCCAATCACTACATCACAACAACAACAAGTATGTGCTCCAATCACTACATCACAACAACAACAAGTATGTGCTCCAATCACTACATCACAACAACAACAAGTATGTGCTCCAATCACTACATCACAACAACAACAAGTATGTGCTCCAATCACTACATCACAACAACAACAAGTATGTGCTCCAATCACTACATCACAACAACAACAAGTATGTGCTCCAATCACTACATCACAACAACAAGTATGTGCTCCAATCACTACATCACAACAACAACAAGTATGTGCTCCAATCACTACATCACAACAACAACAAGTATGTGCTCCAATCACTACATCACAACAACAACAAGTATGTGCTCCAATCACTACATCACAACAACAAGTATGTGCTCCAATCACTACATCACAACAACAACAAGTATGTGCTCCAATCACTACATCACAACAACAACAAGTATGTGCTCCAATCACTACATCACAACAACAACAAGTATGTGCTCCAATCACTACATCACAACAACAACAAGTATGTGCTCCAATCACTACATCACAACAACAACAAGTATGTGCTCCAATCACTACATCACAACAAGTATGTGCTCCAATCACTACATCACAACAACAACAAGTATGTGCTCCAATCACTACATCACAACAACAACAAGTATGTGCTCCAATCACTACATCAAAACAACAACAAGTATGTGCTCCAATCACTACATCACAACAACAACAAGTATGTGCTCCAATCACTACATCACAACAACAACAAGTATGTGCTCCAATCACTACATCACAACAACAACAAGTATGTGCTCCAATCACTACATCACAACAACAACAAGTATGTGCTCCAATCACTACATCACAACAACAAGTATGTGCTCCAATCACTACATCACAACAACAAGTATGTGCTCCAATCACTACATCACAACAACAAGTATGTGCTCCAATCACTACATCACAACAACAACAAGTATGTGCTCCAATCACTACATCACAACAGCAACAAGTATGTGCTCCAATCACTACATCACAACAACAACAAGTATGTGCTCCAATCACTACATCACAACAACAACAAGTATGTGCTCCAATCACTACATCACAACAACAAGTATGTGCTCCAATCACTACATCACAACAACAAGTATGTGCTCCAATCACTACATCACAACAACAAGTATGTGCTCCAATCACTACATCACAACAACAAGTATGTGCTCCAATCACTACATCACAACAACAAGTATGTGCTCCAATCACTACATCACAACAACAAGTATGTGCTCCAATCACTACATCACAACAACAAGTATGTGCTCCAATCACTACATCACAACAACAACAAGTATGTGCTCCAATCACTACATCACAACAACAAGTATGTGCTCCAATCACTACATCACAACAACAAGTATGTGCTCCAATCACTACATCACAACAACAACAAGTATGTGCTCCAATCACTACATCACAACAACAACAAGTATGTGCTCCAATCACTACATCACAACAACAACAAGTATGTGCTCCAATCACTACATCACAACAACAACAAGTATGTGCTCCCATCACTACATCACAACAACAACAAGTATGTGCTCCAATCACTACATCACAACAACAAGTATGTGCTCCAATCACTACATCACAACAACAAGTATGTGCTCCAATCACTACATCACAACAACAACAAGTATGTGCTCCAATCACTACATCACAACAACAAGTATGTGCTCCAATCACTACATCACAACAACAACAAGTATGTGCTCCAATCACTACATCACAACAACAACAAGTATGTGCTCCAATCACTACATCACAACAACAACAAGTATGTGCTCCAATCACTACATCACAACAACAACAAGTATGTGCTCCCATCACTACATCACAACAACAACAAGTATGTGCTCCAATCACTACATCACAACAACAACAAGTATGTGCTCCAATCACTACATCACAACAACAACAAGTATGTGCTCCAATCACTACATCACAACAACAAGTATGTGCTCCAATCACTACATCACAACAACAAGTATGTGCTCCAATCACTACATCACAACAACAACAAGTATGTGCTCCAATCACTACATCACAACAACAACAAGTATGTGCTCCAATCACTACATCACAGCAACAAGTATGTGCTCCAATCACTACATCACAACAACAACAAGTATGTGCTCCAATCACTACATCACAACAACAACAAGTATGTGCTCCAATCACTACATCACAACAACAACAAGTATGTGCTCCAATCACTACATCACAACAACAACAAGTATGTGCTACAATCACTACATCACAACAACAACAAGTATGTGCTCCAATCACTACATCACAACAACAAGTATGTGCTCCAATCACTACATCACAACAACAACAAGTATGTGCTCCAATCACTACATCACAACAACAACAAGTATGTGCTCCAATCACTACATCACAACAAAATAAGAGTTGTAGAAATTAGGGTACGTAAGGGTATGTAAACTTTTGACCACGACTGCATGTGTGGGTGTATGTACATGTGTATGTATGGATGGATGTACAAAAGCCAAAAGCAGTGAACTTGTCACTGGACTAGTGGGTGCTGTTGATCACACACTTTCACTTGAGTCCAGTGTTCAGAGTTCCACAAAGCTTTATTGCTCAACAATGTTCGTAACACGACTCTTGACTTCTCAGTCTGCCTCATCAAATGTTTGTCTCTTCCTTCCCTCCAAGCCCTCCTCCTCCTTCCGATCCCGACCGCTACTGATAAAGACAACCGGTGATTAGACAACTAGCACCAGCTGGCCAATCTAATCACCTGTCAGCTGTGTTCCAAAGCCAGCCCTGACACCCCACTCCTATGACACATAGAATGGATCTGCTATCCCCGTTTAAGTAAAAAAAAATCATTTCAGTAGGCCTTTAAAGTCATTTTGATAGTAGGCTAATATAAATACAGTAATATAGACACTTTCATCATGTGTTGTCTTCCTTCTAACATTTATATAAGGTGTTTACTTTTGTTCGGCTCTAGACGGATTATTTTTTTGTATTTTTGGTCCTCTCTCAACATTTTGGGTTGCTGACCCATGGTCTTGTCCAATGCAGACTCACCCATTCATCACTGATATGACTTTCATCCACTCATCCATGGTCCACCTTTGCTTTTCTTCAGCCCACTGGAAACTTTGTCTCTTTGTGTCTGCATGTTCACAACTGCTTTCCTTTAGATTATGTCTTTAAATCCCATTTCCTTCAGCCACTTTCTTACAGTTGGTGACGGACGGTGACTCCAGTTTCCACTTTCTTACAGTTGGTGACGGACGGTGACTCCAGTTTCCACTTTCTTACAGTTGGTGACGGACGGTGACTCCAGTTTCCACTTTCTTACAGTTGGTGACGGACGGTGACTCCAGTTTCCACTTTCTTACAGTTGGTGACGGACGGTGACTCCAGTTTCCACTTTCTTACAGTTGGTGACGGACGGTGACTCCAGTTTCCACTTTCTTACAGTTGGTGACGGACAGTGACTCCAGTTTCCACTTTCTTACAGTTGGTAACGGCCGGTGACTCCAGTTTCCACTTTCTTACAGTTGGTGACGGATGGTGACTCCAGTTTCCACTTTCTTACAGTTGGTGACGGACAGTGACTCCAGTTTCCACTTTCTTACAGTTGGTGACGGACGGTGACTCCAGTTTCCACTTTCTTACAGTTGGTGACGGACGGTGACTCCAGTTTCCACTTTCTTAAAGTTGGTGACGGACGGTGACTCCAGTTTCCACTTTCTTACAGTTGGTGACGGACGGTGACTCCAGTTTCCACTTTCTTACAGTTGGTGACGGACGGTGACTCCAGTTTCCACTTTCTTACAGTTGGTGACGGACGGTGACTCCAGTTTCCACTTTCTTACAGTTGGTGACGGACGGTGACTCCAGTTTCCACTTTCTTACAGTTGGTGACGGACGGTGACTCCAGTTTCCACTTTCTTACAGTTGGTGACGGCCGGTGACTCCAGTTTCCACTTTCTTACAGTTGGTGACGGACGGTGACTCCAATTTCCACTTTCTTACAGTTGGTGACGGACGGTGACTCCAGTTTCCACTTTCTTACAGTTGGTGACGGACGGTGACTCCAGTTTCCACTTTCTTACAGTTGGTGACGGACGGTGACTCCAGTTTCCACTTTCTTACAGTTGGTGACGGACGGTGACTCCAGTTTCCACTTTCTTACAGTTGGTGACGGACGGTGACTCCAGTTTCCACTTTCTTACAGTTGGTGACGGACAGTGACTCCAGTTTCCACTTTCTTACAGTTGGTGACGGCCGGTGACTCCAGTTTCCACTTTCTTACAGTTGGTGACGGATGGTGACTCCAGTTTCCACTTTCTTACAGTTGGTGACGGACAGTGACTCCAGTTTCCACTTTCTTACAGTTGGTGACGGACGGTGACTCCAGTTTCCACTTTCTTACAGTTGGTGACGGACGGTGACTCCAGTTTCCACTTTCTTAAAGTTGGTGACGGACGGTGACTCCAGTTTCCACTTTCTTACAGTTGGTGACGGACGGTGACTCCAGTTTCCACTTTCTTACAGTTGGTGACGGACGGTGACTCCAGTTTCCACTTTCTTACAGTTGGTGACGGACGGTGACTCCAGTTTCCACTTTCTTACAGTTGGTGACGGACGGTGACTCCAGTTTCCACTTTCTTACAGTTGGTGACGGACGGTGACTCCAGTTTCCACTTTCTTACAGTTGGTGACGGCCGGTGACTCCAGTTTCCACTTTCTTACAGTTGGTGACGGACGGTGACTCCAATTTCCACTTTCTTACAGTTGGTGACGGACGGTGACTCCAGTTTCCACTTTCTTACAGTTGGTGACGGACGGTGACTCCAGTTTCCACTTTCTTACAGTTGGTGACGGAAGTTGACTCAAGTTTCCACTTTCTTACAGTTGGTGATGGACGGTGACTCCAGTTTCCACTTTCTTACAGTTGGTGATGGACGGTGACTCCAGTTTCCACTTTCTTACAGTTGGTGACGGACGGTGACGGACGGTGACTCCAGTTTCCACTTTCTTACAGTTGGTGACGGCCGGTGACTCCAGTTTCCACTTTCTTACAGTTGGTGACGGCCGGTGACTCCAGTTTCCACTTTCTTACAGTTGGTGACGGACAGTGACTCCAGTTTCCACTTTCTTACAGTTGGTGACGGACGGTGACTCCAGTTTCCACTTTCTTACAGTTGGTGACGGACGGTGACTCCAGTTTCCACTTTCTTACAGTTGGTGACGGACGGTGACTCCAGTTTCCACTTTCTTACAGTTGGTGACGGACGGTGACTCCAGTTTCCACTTTCTTACAGTTGGTGACGGACGGTGACTCCAGTTTCCACTTTCTTACAGTTGGTGACGGCCGGTGACTCCAGTTTCCACTTTCTTACAGTTGGTGACGGACGGTGACTCCAATTTCCACTTTCTTACAGTTGGTGACGGATGGTGACTCCAGTTTCCACTTTCTTACAGTTGGTGACGGACGGTGACTCCAGTTTCCACTTTCTTACAGTTGGTGACGGAAGTTGACTCAAGTTTCCACTTTCTTACAGTTGGTGATGGACGGTGACTCCAGTTTCCACTTTCTTACAGTTGGTGATGGACGGTGACTCCAGTTTCCACTTTCTTACAGTTGGTGACGGACGGTGACGGACGGTGACTCCAGTTTCCACTTTCTTACAGTTGGTGACGGCCGGTGACTCCAGTTTCCACTTTCTTACAGTTGGTGACGGCCGGTGACTCCAGTTTCCACTTTCTTACAGTTGGTGACGGACAGTGACTCCAGTTTCCACTTTCTTACAGTTGGTGACGGACGGTGACTCCAGTTTCCACTTTCTTACAGTTGGTGACGGACGGTGACTCCAGTTTCCACTTTCTTACAGTTGGTGACGGACGGTGACTCCAGTTTCCACTTTCTTACAGTTGGTGACGGACGGTGACTCCAGTTTCCACTTTCTTACAGTTGGTGACGGACGGTGACTCCAGTTTCCACTTTCTTACAGTTGGTGACGGACGGTGACTCCAGTTTCCACTTTCTTACAGTTGGTGACGGACGGTGACTCCAGTTTCCACTTTCTTACAGTTGGTGACGGCCGGTGACTCCAGTTTCCACTTTCTTACAGTTGGTGACGGACGGTGACTCCAGTTTCCACTTTCTTACAGTTGGTGACGGACGGTGACTCCAGTTTCCACTTTCTTACAGTTGGTGACGGACGGTGACTCCAGTTTCCACTTTCTTACAGTTGGTGACGGAAGGTGACTCAAGTTTCCACTTTTTTACAGTTGGTGATGGACGGTGACTCCAGTTTCCACTTTCTTACAGTTGGTGATGGACGGTGACTCCAGTTTCCACTTTCTTACAGTTGGTGACAGACGGTGACTCCAGTTTCCACTTTCTTACAGTTGGTGACGGACGGTGACTCCAGTTTCCACTTTCTTACAGTTGGTGACGGACGGTGACTCCAGTTTCCACTTTCTTACAGTTGGTGACGGACGGTGACTCCAGTTTCCACTTTCTTACAGTTGGTGACGGACGGTGACTCCAGTTTCCACTTTCTTACAGTTGGTGACGGACGGTGACTCCAGTTTCCACTTTCTTACAGTTGGTGACGGATGGTGACTCCAGTTTCCACTTTCTTACAGTTGGTGACGGACGGTGACTCCAGTTTCCACTTTCTTACAGTTGGTGACGGACGGTGACTCCAGTTTCCACTTTCTTACAGTTGGTGACGGACGGTGACTCCAGTTTCCACTTTCTTACAGTTGGTGACAGCCGGTGACTCCAGTTTCCACTTTCTTACAGTTGGTGACGGACGGTGACTCCAGTTTCCACTTTCTTACAGTTGGTGACAGCCGGTGACTCCAGTTTCCACTTTCTTACAGTTGGTGACGGACGGTGACTCCAGTTTCCACTTTCTTACAGTTGGTGACAGCCGGTGACTCCAGTTTCCACTTTCTTACAGTTGGTGACGGCCGGTGACTCCAGTTTCCACTTTCTTACAGTTGGTGACGGACGGTGACTCCAATTTCCACTTTCTTACAGTTGGTGACGGACGGTGACTCCAGTTTCCACTTTCTTACAGTTGGTGACGGACGGTGACTCCAGTTTCCACTTTCTTACAGTTGGTGACGGACAGTGACTCCAGTTTCCACTTTCTTACAGTTGGTGACGGCCGGTGACTCCAGTTTCCACTTTCTTACAGTTGGTGACGGATGGTGACTCCAGTTTCCACTTTCTTACAGTTGGTGACGGACAGTGACTCCAGTTTCCACTTTCTTACAGTTGGTGACGGACGGTGACTCCAGTTTCCACTTTCTTACAGTTGGTGACGGACGGTGACTCCAGTTTCCACTTTCTTAAAGTTGGTGACGGACGGTGACTCCAGTTTCCACTTTCTTACAGTTGGTGACGGACGGTGACTCCAGTTTCCACTTTCTTACAGTTGGTGACGGACGGTGACTCCAGTTTCCACTTTCTTACAGTTGGTGACGGACGGTGACTCCAGTTTCCACTTTCTTACAGTTGGTGACGGACGGTGACTCCAGTTTCCACTTTCTTACAGTTGGTGACGGACGGTGACTCCAGTTTCCACTTTCTTACAGTTGGTGACGGCCGGTGACTCCAGTTTCCACTTTCTTACAGTTGGTGACGGACGGTGACTCCAATTTCCACTTTCTTACAGTTGGTGACGGACGGTGACTCCAGTTTCCACTTTCTTACAGTTGGTGACGGACGGTGACTCCAGTTTCCACTTTCTTACAGTTGGTGACGGAAGTTGACTCAAGTTTCCACTTTCTTACAGTTGGTGATGGACGGTGACTCCAGTTTCCACTTTCTTACAGTTGGTGATGGACGGTGACGGACGGTGACTCCAGTTTCCACTTTCTTACAGTTGGTGACGGACGGTGACTCCAGTTTCCACTTTCTTACAGTTGGTGACGGACGGTGACTCCAGTTTCCACTTTCTTACAGTTGGTGACGGACGGTGACTCCAGTTTCCACTTTCTTACAGTTGGTGACGGCCGGTGACTCCAGTTTCCACTTTCTTACAGTTGGTGACGGACGGTGACTCCAATTTCCACTTTCTTACAGTTGGTGACGGACGGTGACTCCAGTTTCCACTTTCTTACAGTTGGTGACGGACGGTGACTCCAGTTTCCACTTTCTTACAGTTGGTGACGGACAGTGACTCCAGTTTCCACTTTCTTACAGTTGGTGACGGCCGGTGACTCCAGTTTCCACTTTCTTACAGTTGGTGACGGATGGTGACTCCAGTTTCCACTTTCTTACAGTTGGTGACGGACAGTGACTCCAGTTTCCACTTTCTTACAGTTGGTGACGGACGGTGACTCCAGTTTCCACTTTCTTACAGTTGGTGACGGACGGTGACTCCAGTTTCCACTTTCTTAAAGTTGGTGACGGACGGTGACTCCAGTTTCCACTTTCTTACAGTTGGTGACGGACGGTGACTCCAGTTTCCACTTTCTTACAGTTGGTGACGGACGGTGACTCCAGTTTCCACTTTCTTACAGTTGGTGACGGACGGTGACTCCAGTTTCCACTTTCTTACAGTTGGTGACGGACGGTGACTCCAGTTTCCACTTTCTTACAGTTGGTGACGGACGGTGACTCCAGTTTCCACTTTCTTACAGTTGGTGACGGACGGTGACTCCAGTTTCCACTTTCTTACAGTTGGTGACGGACGGTGACTCCAGTTTCCACTTTCTTACAGTTGGTGACGGACGGTGACTCCAGTTTCCACTTTCTTACAGTTGGTGACGGCCGGTGACTCCAGTTTCCACTTTCTTACAGTTGGTGACGGACGGTGACTCCAATTTCCACTTTCTTACAGTTGGTGACGGACGGTGACTCCAGTTTCCACTTTCTTACAGTTGGTGACGGACGGTGACTCCAGTTTCCACTTTCTTACAGTTGGTGACGGAAGTTGACTCAAGTTTCCACTTTCTTACAGTTGGTGATGGACGGTGACTCCAGTTTCCACTTTCTTACAGTTGGTGATGGACGGTGACTCCAGTTTCCACTTTCTTACAGTCGGTGACGGACGGTGACTCCAGTTTCCACTTTCTTACAGTTGGTGACGGACGGTGACTCCAGTTTCCACTTTCTTACAGTTGGTGACGGACGGTGACGGACGGTGACGGACGGTGACTCCAGTTTCCACTTTCTTACAGTTGGTGACGGCCGGTGACTCCAGTTTCCACTTTCTTACAGTTGGTGACGGCCGGTGACTCCAGTTTCCACTTTCTTACAGTTGGTGACGGACAGTGACTCCAGTTTCCACTTTCTTACAGTTGGTGACGGACGGTGACTCCAGTTTCCACTTTCTTACAGTTGGTGACGGACGGTGACTCCAGTTTCCACTTTCTTACAGTTGGTGACGGACGGTGACTCCAGTTTCCACTTTCTTACAGTTGGTGACGGACGGTGACTCCAGTTTCCACTTTCTTACAGTTGGTGACGGACGGTGACTCCAGTTTCCACTTTCTTACAGTTGGTGACGGACGGTGACTCCAGTTTCCACTTTCTTACAGTTGGTGACGGACGGTGACTCCAGTTTCCACTTTCTTACAGTTGGTGACGGACGGTGACTCCAGTTTCCACTTTCTTACAGTTGGTGACGGCCGGTGACTCCAGTTTCCACTTTCTTACAGTTGGTGACGGACGGTGACTCCAATTTCCACTTTCTTACAGTTGGTGACGGACGGTGACTCCAGTTTCCACTTTCTTACAGTTGGTGACGGATGGTGACTCCAGTTTCCACTTTCTTACAGTTGGTGACGGACGGTGACTCCAGTTTCCACTTTCTTACAGTTGGTGACAGCCGGTGACTCCAGTTTCCACTTTCTTACAGTTGGTGACGGACGGTGACTCCAGTTTCCACTTTCTTACAGTTGGTGACAGCCGGTGACTCCAGTTTCCACTTTCTTACAGTTGGTGACGGACGGTGACTCCAGTTTCCACTTTCTTACAGTTGGTGACAGCCGGTGACTCCAGTTTCCACTTTCTTACAGTTGGTGACGGCCGGTGACTCCAGTTTCCACTTTCTTACAGTTGGTGACGGACGGTGACTCCAATTTCCACTTTCTTACAGTTGGTGACGGACGGTGACTCCAGTTTCCACTTTCTTACAGTTGGTGACGGACGGTGACTCCAGTTTCCACTTTCTTACAGTTGGTGACGGACAGTGACTCCAGTTTCCACTTTCTTACAGTTGGTGACGGCCGGTGACTCCAGTTTCCACTTTCTTACAGTTGGTGACGGATGGTGACTCCAGTTTCCACTTTCTTACAGTTGGTGACGGACAGTGACTCCAGTTTCCACTTTCTTACAGTTGGTGACGGACGGTGACTCCAGTTTCCACTTTCTTACAGTTGGTGACGGACGGTGACTCCAGTTTCCACTTTCTTAAAGTTGGTGACGGACGGTGACTCCAGTTTCCACTTTCTTACAGTTGGTGACGGACGGTGACTCCAGTTTCCACTTTCTTACAGTTGGTGACGGACGGTGACTCCAGTTTCCACTTTCTTACAGTTGGTGACGGACGGTGACTCCAGTTTCCACTTTCTTACAGTTGGTGACGGACGGTGACTCCAGTTTCCACTTTCTTACAGTTGGTGACGGACGGTGACTCCAGTTTCCACTTTCTTACAGTTGGTGACGGCCGGTGACTCCAGTTTCCACTTTCTTACAGTTGGTGACGGACGGTGACTCCAATTTCCACTTTCTTACAGTTGGTGACGGACGGTGACTCCAGTTTCCACTTTCTTACAGTTGGTGACGGACGGTGACTCCAGTTTCCACTTTCTTACAGTTGGTGACGGAAGTTGACTCAAGTTTCCACTTTCTTACAGTTGGTGATGGACGGTGACTCCAGTTTCCACTTTCTTACAGTTGGTGATGGACGGTGACGGACGGTGACTCCAGTTTCCACTTTCTTACAGTTGGTGACGGACGGTGACTCCAGTTTCCACTTTCTTACAGTTGGTGACGGACGGTGACTCCAGTTTCCACTTTCTTACAGTTGGTGACGGACGGTGACTCCAGTTTCCACTTTCTTACAGTTGGTGACGGCCGGTGACTCCAGTTTCCACTTTCTTACAGTTGGTGACGGACGGTGACTCCAATTTCCACTTTCTTACAGTTGGTGACGGACGGTGACTCCAGTTTCCACTTTCTTACAGTTGGTGACGGACGGTGACTCCAGTTTCCACTTTCTTACAGTTGGTGACGGACAGTGACTCCAGTTTCCACTTTCTTACAGTTGGTGACGGCCGGTGACTCCAGTTTCCACTTTCTTACAGTTGGTGACGGATGGTGACTCCAGTTTCCACTTTCTTACAGTTGGTGACGGACAGTGACTCCAGTTTCCACTTTCTTACAGTTGGTGACGGACGGTGACTCCAGTTTCCACTTTCTTACAGTTGGTGACGGACGGTGACTCCAGTTTCCACTTTCTTAAAGTTGGTGACGGACGGTGACTCCAGTTTCCACTTTCTTACAGTTGGTGACGGACGGTGACTCCAGTTTCCACTTTCTTACAGTTGGTGACGGACGGTGACTCCAGTTTCCACTTTCTTACAGTTGGTGACGGACGGTGACTCCAGTTTCCACTTTCTTACAGTTGGTGACGGACGGTGACTCCAGTTTCCACTTTCTTACAGTTGGTGACGGACGGTGACTCCAGTTTCCACTTTCTTACAGTTGGTGACGGCCGGTGACTCCAGTTTCCACTTTCTTACAGTTGGTGACGGACGGTGACTCCAATTTCCACTTTCTTACAGTTGGTGACGGACGGTGACTCCAGTTTCCACTTTCTTACAGTTGGTGACGGACGGTGACTCCAGTTTCCACTTTCTTACAGTTGGTGACGGAAGTTGACTCAAGTTTCCACTTTCTTACAGTTGGTGATGGACGGTGACTCCAGTTTCCACTTTCTTACAGTTGGTGATGGACGGTGACTCCAGTTTCCACTTTCTTACAGTCGGTGACGGACGGTGACTCCAGTTTCCACTTTCTTACAGTTGGTGACGGACGGTGACTCCAGTTTCCACTTTCTTACAGTTGGTGACGGACGGTGACGGACGGTGACGGACGGTGACTCCAGTTTCCACTTTCTTACAGTTGGTGACGGCCGGTGACTCCAGTTTCCACTTTCTTACAGTTGGTGACGGCCGGTGACTCCAGTTTCCACTTTCTTACAGTTGGTGACGGACAGTGACTCCAGTTTCCACTTTCTTACAGTTGGTGACGGACGGTGACTCCAGTTTCCACTTTCTTACAGTTGGTGACGGACGGTGACTCCAGTTTCCACTTTCTTACAGTTGGTGACGGACGGTGACTCCAGTTTCCACTTTCTTACAGTTGGTGACGGACGGTGACTCCAGTTTCCACTTTCTTACAGTTGGTGACGGACGGTGACTCCAGTTTCCACTTTCTTACAGTTGGTGACGGACGGTGACTCCAGTTTCCACTTTCTTACAGTTGGTGACGGACGGTGACTCCAGTTTCCACTTTCTTACAGTTGGTGACGGACGGTGACTCCAGTTTCCACTTTCTTACAGTTGGTGACGGCCGGTGACTCCAGTTTCCACTTTCTTACAGTTGGTGACGGACGGTGACTCCAATTTCCACTTTCTTACAGTTGGTGACGGACGGTGACTCCAGTTTCCACTTTCTTACAGTTGGTGACGGAAGGTGACTCAAGTTTCCACTTTTTTACAGTTGGTGATGGACGGTGACTCCAGTTTCCACTTTCTTACAGTTGGTGATGGACGGTGACTCCAGTTTCCACTTTCTTACAGTTGGTGACGGACGGTGACTCCAGTTTCCACTTTCTTACAGTTGGTGACGGACGGTGACTCCAGTTTCCACTTTCTTACAGTTGGTGACGGACGGTGACTCCAGTTTCCACTTTCTTACAGTTGGTGACGGACGGTGACTCCAGTTTCCACTTTCTTACAGTTGGTGACGGACGGTGACTCCAGTTTCCACTTTCTTACAGTTGGTGACGGACGGTGACTCCAGTTTCCACTTTCTTACAGTTGGTGACAGCCGGTGACTCCAGTTTCCACTTTCTTACAGTTGGTGACGGACGGTGACTCCAGTTTCCACTTTCTTACAGTTGGTGACGGACGGTGACTCCAGTTTCCACTTTCTTACAGTTGGTGACGGACGGTGACTCCAGTTTCCACTTTCTTACAGTTGGTGACGGACGGTGACTCCAGTTTCCACTTTCTTACAGTTGGTGACGGACGGTGACTCCAGTTTCCACTTTCTTACAGTTGGTGACAGCCGGTGACTCCAGTTTCCACTTTCTTACAGTTGGTGACGGACGGTGACTCCAGTTTCCACTTTCTTACAGTTGGTGACGGACGGTGACTCCAGTTTCCACTTTCTTACAGTTGGTGACAGCCGGTGACTCCAGTTTCCACTTTCTTACAGTTGGTGACGGACGGTGACTCCAGTTTCCACTTTCTTACAGTTGGTGACGGACGGTGACTCCAGTTTCCACTTTCTTACAGTTGGTGACAGCCGGTGACTCCAGTTTCCACTTTCTTACAGTTGGTGACGGACGGTGACTCCAGTTTCCACTTTCTTACAGTTGGTGACGGACGGTGACTCCAGTTTCCACTTTCTTACAGTTGGTGACGGACGGTGACTCCAGTTTCCACTTTCTTACAGTTGGTGACGGACGGTGACTCCAGTTTCCACTTTCTTACAGTTGGTGACGGACGGTGACTCCAGTTTCCACTTTCTTACAGTTGGTGACGGACGGTGACTCCAGTTTCCACTTTCTTACAGTTGGTGACGGACGGTGACTCCAGTTTCCACTTTCTTACAGTTGGTGACGGACGGTGACTCCAGTTTCCACTTTCTTACAGTTGGTGACGGACGGTGACTCCAGTTTCCACTTTCTTACAGTTGGTGACGGACGGTGACTCCAGTTTCCACTTTCTTACAGTTGGTGACAGCCGGTGACTCCAGTTTCCACTTTCTTACAGTTGGTGACGGACGGTGACTCCAGTTTCCACTTTCTTACAGTTGGTGACAGCCGGTGACTCCAGTTTCCACTTTCTTACAGTTGGTGACGGACGGTGACTCCAGTTTCCACTTTCTTACAGTTGGTGACGGACGGTGACTCCAGTTTCCACTTTCTTACAGTTGGTGACAGCCGGTGACTCCAGTTTCCACTTTCTTACAGTTGGTGACGGACGGTGACTCCAGTTTCCACTTTCTTACAGTTGGTGACGGACGGTGACTCCAGTTTCCACTTTCTTACAGTTGGTGACGGACGGTGACTCCAGTTTCCACTTTCTTACAGTTGGTGACGGACGGTGACTCCAGTTTCCACTTTCTTACAGTTGGTGACGGACGGTGACTCCAGTTTCCACTTTCTTACAGTTGGTGACGGACGGTGACTCCAGTTTCCACTTTCTTACAGTTGGTGACGGACGGTGACTCCAGTTTCCACTTTCTTACAGTTGGTGACGGACGGTGACTCCAGTTTCCACTTTCTTACAGTTGGTGACGGACGGTGACTCCAGTTTCCACTTTCTTACAGTTGGTGACGGACGGTGACTCCAGTTTCCACTTTCTTACAGTTGGTGACGGACGGTGACTCCAGTTTCCACTTTCTTACAGTTGGTGACGGACGGTGACTCCAGTTTCCACTTTCTTACAGTTGGTGACGGACGGTGACTCCAGTTTCCACTTTCTTACAGTTGGTGACGGACAGTGACTCCAGTTTCCACTTTCTTACAGTTGGTGACGGACGGTGACTCCAATTTCCACTTTCTTACAGTTGGTGACGGACGGTGACTCCAGTTTCCACTTTCTTACAGTTGGTGACGGACAGTGACTCCAGTTTCCGCCCATGTGTTCTTAATTTGTCTTTTCTGTTTTCAAGACATATTGCTTGATGTTTTCTGATGTTTCCCTTGGTCTACCAACATATTTCCCCTTTACAACCTACCCGTGTTGTTTGTACTTGCTCCACATTTGACATCTTTTGCAATGTTTCCTGATGATTACCCTCCTTGAAGAAGTTTCAACTTCCTCTCCTTTGTTTCAAGTGACATGTTACAGCCATGATTCATGTCAGTCCACCTGCTGCAACAGCTCTCCAAGGTGTGAACACTTCTTTTTAACTTTTTAGAAGTACAATACTTAAGGCATTAACACTTTTTAGGGTGCAGCAGACAGCAAAGACTGAACTGAATAGCCAACACACCATAAACTATAGACTACTGTCCTCTAACATCTTGGACTGAGAACTGCAATGAAAACTTAGTGTCATACCTGCAAATATAAACTATAGACTACTGTCCTCTAACGTCTTGGACTGAGAACTGCAATAGCAACTTAGTGTCATACCTGCAAATGAGACTCAGAAATGTGATAATAAAACATCTGGACAACAGTAATAATAGTCAGCTCATTTTAAATGTTGCAATATCAAATAAAATTGTACTATCAAAAACAATTAGTATTTACTAAAACACACAAAATCACCAAAAAGTGGTACAGATGAGGGGTGGCATGGCGTAGTGGGTATACAGCTGTGTCAGAAACCTGAGGGTTGCAGGTTCACTCCCCGCCTCTTGACATCCAAATCGCTGCCGTTGTGTCCTTGGGCAGGACACTTCACCCTTGCCCCCGATACCGCTCACACTGGTGAATGAATGATGAATGATGGGTGGTGGGCGGAGGGGCAAACTGGCAGCCACACCTCCGTCAGTCTACCCCAGGGCAGCTGTGGCTAAGAAAGTAGTTTACCACCAGCAGGTGTGAATGAATGAAGAAAGTAGCTTACCACCAGCAGGTGTGAATGAAAGATGAAAGTAGTTTACCACCAGCAGGTGTGAATGAATGATGAAAGTAGTTTACCACCAGCAGGTGTGAAAGAATGATGAAAGTAGTTTACCACCAGCAGGTGTGAATGAATGATGAAAGCAGCTTACCACCAGCAGGTGTGAATGAATGATGGAAGTAGTTTGCCACCAGCAGGTGTGAATGAATGATGAAAGTAGTTTACCACCAGCAGGTGTGAATGAATGATGAAAGTAGTTTACCACCAGCAGGTGTGAATGAATGATGAAAGCAGCTTACCACCAGCAGGTGTGAATGAATGATGGAAGTAGTTTGCCACCAGCAGGTGTGAATGAATGATGAAAGTAGTTTACCACCAGCAGGTGTGAATGAATGATGAAAGCAGCTTACCACCAGCAGGTGTGAATGAAAGATGAAAGTAGTTTACAACCAGCAGGTGTGAATGAATGATGAAAGTAGCTTACCACCAGCAGGTGTGATTGAATGATGAAAGTAGCTTACCACCAGCAGGTGTGAATGAATGTTGAAAGTAGCTTACCACCAGCAGGTGTGAATGATTGATGAAAGTAGTTTACCACCAGCAGGTGTGAATGAATGATGAAAGTAAATTACCACCAGCAGGTGTGAATGAATGATGAAAGTAGTTTACCAGCAGCAGGTGTGAATGAATGATGAAAGCAGCTTACCACCAGCAGGTGTGAATGAATGATGGAAGTAGTTTGCCACCAGCAGGTGTGAATGAATGATGAAAGTAGTTTACCACCAGCAGGTGTGAATGAATGATGAAAGTAGTTTACCACCAGCAGGTGTGAATGAATGATGAAAGCAGCTTACCACCAGCAGGTGTGAATGAATGATGAAAGTAGCTTACCACCAGCAGGTGTGAATGAAAGATGAAAGTAGTTTACCACCAGCAGGTGTGAATGAATGATGAAAGTAGCTTACCACCAGCAGGTGTGATTGAATGATGAAAGCAGCTTACCACCAACAGGTGTGAATGAATGATGGAAGTAGTTTGCCACCAGCAGGTGTGAATAAATGATGAAAGCAGCTTACCACCAGCAGGTGTGATTGAATGATGAAAGTAGCTTACCACCAGCAGGTGTGAATGAATTATGAAAGTAAATTACCACCAGCAGGTGTGAATGAATGATGAAAGTAGTTTACCACCAGCAGGTGTGAATGAATGATGAAAGCAGCTTACCACCAGCTGGTGTGAATGAATGATGAAAGTAGTTTACCACCAGCAGGTGTGAATGAATGATGAAAGCAGCTTACCACCAGCAGGTGTGAATGAATGATGGAAGTAGTTTGCCACCAGCAGGTGTGAATGAATGATGAAAGTAGTTTACCACCAGCAGGTGTGAATGAATGATGAACGTAGCTTACCACCAGCAGGTGTGAATGAATGATGAAAGTAGTTTACCACCAGCAGGTGTGAATGAATGATGAAAGCAGCTTACCACCAGCAGGTGTGAATGAATGATGAAAGCAGCTTACCACCAGCAGGTGTGAATGAAAGATGAAAGTAGTTTACAACCAGCAGGTGTGAATGAATGATGAAAGTAGTTTACCACCAGCAGGTGTGAATGAATGATGAAAGCAGCTTACCACCAGCAGGTGTGAATGAAAGATGAAAGTAGTTTACCACCAGCAGGTGTGAATGAATGATAAAAGTAGCTTACCACCAGCAGGTGTGATTGAATGATGAAAGTAGCTTACCACCAGCAGGTGTGAATGAATGTTGAAAGTAGCTTACCACCAGCAGGTGTGAATGATTGATGAAAGTAGTTTACCACCAGCAGGTGTGAATGAATGATGAAAGTAAATTACCACCAGCAGGTGTGAATGAATGATGAAGGTAGTTTACCACCAGCAGGTGTGAATGAATGATGAAAGCAGCTTACCACCAGCAGGTGTGAATGAATGATGGAAGTAGTTTGCCACCAGCAGGTGTGAATGAATGATGAAAGTAGTTTACCACCAGCAGGTGTGAATGAATGATGAAAGTAGTTTACCACCAGCAGGTGTGAATGAATGATGAAAGCAGCTTACCACCAGCAGGTGTGAATGAATGATGAAAGTAAATTACCACCAGCAGGTGTGAATGAATGATGAAAGTAGTTTACCACCAGCAGGTGTGAATGAATGATGAAAGCAGCTTACCACCAGCTGGTGTGAATGAATGATGAAAGTAGTTTACCACCAGCAGGTGTGAATGAATGATGAAAGCAGCTTACCACCAGCAGGTGTGAATGAATGATGGAAGTAGTTTGCCACCAGCAGGTGTGAATGAATGATGAAAGTAGTTTACCACCAGCAGGTGTGAATGAATGATGAAAGCAGCTTACCACCAGCAGGTGTGAATGAATGATGAAAGTAAATTACCACCAGCAGGTGTGAATGAATGATGAAAGTAGTCTACCACCAGCAGGTGTGAATGAATGATGAAAGCAGCTTACCACCAGCTGGTGTGAATGGATGATGAAAGTAGTTTACCACCAGCAGGTGTGAATGGATGATGAAAGTAGTTTACCACCAGCAGGTGTGAATGAATGATGAAAGTAGTTTACCACCAGCAGGTGTGAATGAATGATGAAAGCAGCTTACCACCAGCTGGTGTGAATGAATGATGAAAGTAGTTTACCACCAGCAGGTGTGAATGGATGATGAAAGTAGTTTACCACCAGCAGGTGTGAATGAATGATGAAAGTAGTTTACCACCAGCAGGTGTGAATGAATGATGAAAGTAGTTTACCACCAGCAGGTGTGAATGAATGATGAAAATAGTTTACCACCAGCAGGTGTGAATGGATGATGAAAGTAGTTTACCACCAGCAGGTGTGAATGAATGATGAAAGTAGTTTACCACCAGCAGGTGTGAATGAATGATGAAAGTGTTTACCACCAGCAGGTGTGAATGAATGATGAAAGTAGTTTACCACCAGCAGGTGTGATGTCATTCACACCTGCTGGTGGTAAACTACCCTGCCTCATAGGGCTATAAGTGTTACCCTGCCTCATAGGGTTATAAGTGTTATAGTCTGGTGGCTTAGTGACATTACCGTTACGGAGCGGATAAAAGCGCCAAATTTTTTATGGGCCTTCTTTATGACCTACTGAAGGATTTTAGAAGGGTACTCAAACTTAAATATTGAAAATACCTTTATAGTGCACATAAGTTATTTTGATCAATAACTGCAAAAAACGCCTATACTAAAAAAGGACTAATTCTTGTCATGTGTCCTCCTGCTGCTAGTTTTTACATCATACTTGCACAGGGTGTCTACAGGTAGTGTCTTCACATCCCAGAACAGCCAGAATGCCAATATTTGATTCCATTATGAACCATTTGGCTTTCAAATAAGGCCTCATTATGGACAGAAATAGCAAAAAGTATCATTTTCAAATGATGATTCAAGACCCAGCACATGAAGTATTATCCATAAAACCTTTAATGCAATTATAATGTTAGAACTCTGATTGAGGCCAAAAATAAATTAAAGGGGCAAGTCAGCTGGTGCACATGATCAGCATGGGGGCTGAGGACCAATGGCCTGGATGACTCTTCTTACTACACTATGAAGTAATCTGCACGTGAAACAGGCAAGAAAACAATTGTTGTCACAATTTAAACAAATTGACATGCATCATAATGTGGAAACTTGGTGTATTGGTGTGCATAACTGTACCTGGTGTCTATTTGCAGCAGTTGCATTTGCAAAGTGGAGAACAGTCAATATTAGCATTGCTGCATTTACAGCTGGAACAGTCACCTTTACATGAGCATTTTATCAGCTCTCTGCAGGCAATGGAGACCTCGGGAATGGTTATCCAAACTGGAACCCATGACCCTGTTTCGTCCTTGGTCCATCCAAAGTCCTTTGGAGAAGGAATCACTTGCTGTGTGTCTGTGCTGGTTGCCCAGATTCCTGCCTGAAACACAGCCCGTTTTACATGCTGGAGTAGGGCATCCTGCGTGGGAGGTAATCTCTCCATCGGCCGACTGTCTTGACAGAAGAGTTCCTTCCTTGTTTGACTGATGGAGTTCAAAGGACTGGATCTGTTGTACAGGATCACAGTCAGCCTCTCAAGTGTCTGGAAATGCTCAGAGTCAACTTTTAGTTCCTGGAATGGATGCTTTGCCAGATACATAAATGTTTCTGTAGCAGCATCATAGGCTTGCCAGGCCCTCCAAGCTGACTTCTTGCCTTTTCCGTTAAATGCAGATGTTGTGTCACAACCTGAATATGCGTGGAACATAAGCAGACCTTGTGATTTGGGTTCCCCCAGGCTTTTGCAGATGTGGTTTATGTGGTAATATCTGAACCTTTTTCCCATGCCAAAAGCCACCCAGATGTCAGTCAATGGTTGAAGCACCACCAAATCATAAAATAAACCAGCAAGGATCACGATGACATCAGTGTCCACAGTTCGCACAAGAACTGTCTTTGCTCCCTCCTTCAATGCGCATTGTAGATGGACCACTATCCTTGTGTCTGCCTCCTCATGGTTGCAACAGTCCATCATGCTAGTGGAACCAAAAGCTTGTCCTGACACCGCTTGCCCCGATGTGACATACACAGCTTTGGTTGGTGGCCAGCTGAACTCTTGGATCTTGGATGTCAAGAAATCAAACAACTCCTTCTTGTTGATTGGGTCGCGAAGAAAGTCCATCCAGTTGCCTGGCAACTTTGTCGGGCCTGACACTTTCCTGCGAACACCACGTCCTCTTTTTTCTCGGGTGGACTCCTTCAAGCTGTCAGGGATGTACGTGTCCCATACAACATCCAATCGTTTTGCATCCTGCAGCTGCTTCTGCAGGTAGGGGATGAAAACCTCATTTGCATAAGCATCAAACGTGCTCACTCTAATAGTGGGCAGGCAGTGGACAATTACTGCCCCATCTAGGACTTTGAAGTCATAGGTTGAGGGTGGCTCTGATTGTGCTGGCTGCTCAAGACATTGTAGCAGGTCTGATTTGGTGCCTGTCAGATGAAGTTTTCCAAAGTCTGAGAGAGATGGAGGGAAGGACTGCACCTCATGTGTAAAGAATTCATCCAAATTACTCTCACGGCTCTGCATAGCTACATATAGCTGGCCAAAGAGTGCCACGTTGTTCTGAAGCACTTTTAGTCTGGTCAAGATGTCACTAGTTTACATCATCTATCTTAACCTTGGTTGCAGCAAAAAAACATGTGCTGATAACATTAGATGTCTAAAATAGGTAGCCTAGCTAATCTTTTTAACTTTCCTTATGCTTTGTTAAGCAACATACAGCTCATTCTCAAAGCATTATTATTGTTATATTTACCTGATGAACACCTGCTTGATTGCAGCTCTGTGTGATGCTGAACTGCACAGTGATCATGTGATCATGTGATCAGGCTGGAACTTATTGTGATCATGCAGGCTAGTTTATATATCGCCATCTGGTGTTGTGAATGTATATTGAAACAGTAGTTGCGATTATGAACAACTTCATGATTAATTCTAATTACAAAATGAATAGAGAATGTCTTTACCCACACTACATGCAGAACATGACATTTTTTCAGCTTTTTTCTTAATTCCGCCTATACTGTACAGGACTTTATGGAGGATGTACCTGTACCAGGTGCCTTGGTAATGCATTTTAGACATCATTTTGAATGTTTATCCATCACTGGACCCAATTAAAAGCAAATTTACCTTCCTAAGTGGAAAAAAACAACAATTTATCAGCAATATACCTTTTATGACTCCGGAATAACATTTTTTAAACAATTTTGTGCACTATATGGGTATTTTCAATATTTAAGTTTGAGTACCCTTCTAAAATCCTTCAGTAGGTCATAAAGAAGGCCTGTAAAAAAATTGGCGCTTTTATCCGCTCCGTAACGGTACGCCTAAAAATGTGCGCTAACCCACCGCACTATTACCCTGCCTCATAGGGTTATAAACGTTACCCTGCCTCATAGGGTTATAAACGTTACCCTGCCTCATAAGGTTATAACGTTACCCTACCTCATAGGGTTATAAATGTTACCCTACCTCATAGGGTTATAAAAGTTACCCTGCCTCATAGGGTTATAAGTGTTACCCTGCCTCATAGGGTTATAAATGTTACTCTGCCTCATAGGGTTATAAATGTTTCTCTGCCTCATAGGGTTATCAACGTTACTCTGCCTCGTAGGGTTATAAACATTACCCTGCCTCGTAGGGTTATAACGTTACACTGCCTCATAGGGTTATAAACGTTACCCTGCCTCATAGGGTTATAAATGTTACTCTGCCTCATAGGGTTATAAATGTTTCTCTGCCTCATAGGGTTATAAATGTTACCCTGCCTCATAGGGTTATAAATTTTACCCTGCCTCATAGGGTTATAAATGTTACTCTGCCTCATAGGGTTATAAACGTTACCCTGCCTCGTAGGTTTATAATGTTACCATGCCTCATTGGGTTATAAACGTTACCCTGCCTCATAGGGTTATAAATGTTACCCTGCCTCATAGGGTTATAAACGTTACTCTGCCTCATAGGGTTATAAATGTCACCCTGCCTCATAGGGTTATAAATGTTACCCTGCCTCATAGGGTTATAAACTTTACCCTGCCTCATAGGGTTATAAATGTTACCCTGCCTCATAGGGTTATAACGTTACTCTGCCTCATAGGGTTATAAATGTTACCCTGCCTCATAGGGTTATAACGTTACTCTGCCTCATAGGGTTATAAATGTTACCCTGCCTCATAGGGTTATAAACGTTACCCTGCCTCATAGGGTTATAAACTTTACCCTGCCTCATAGGGTTATAAACGTTACTCTGCCTCATAGGGTTATAAACTTTACCCTGCCTCATAGGGTTATAAACGTTACCCTGCCTCATAGGGTTATAAACTTTACCCTGCCTCATAGGGTTATAAACGTTACTCTGCCTCATAGGGTTATACATGTTACTCTGCCTCATAGGGTTATAAATGTTACCCTGCCTCATAGGGTTATAACGTTACTCTGCCTCATAGGGTTATAAATGTTACCCTGCCTCATAGGGTTATAAACGTTACCCTGCCTCATAGGGTTATACATGTTACCCTGCCTCATAGGGTTATAAACGTTACTCTGCCTCATAGGGTTATACATGTTACTCTGCCTCATAGGGTTATAAATGTTACCCTGCCTCATAGGGTTATAAATGTTACCCTACCTCATAGGGTTATAAATGTTACTCTGCCTCATAGGGTTATAAATGTTACCCTGCCTCATAGGGTTATAAATGTTACCCTACCTCATAGGGTTATAAATGTTACCCTGCCTCATAGGGTTATAAATGTTACCCTGCCTCATAGGGTTATACATGTTACTCTGCCTCATAGGGTTATAAACGTTACTCTGCCTCATAGGGTTATACATGTTACTCTGCCTCATAGGGTTATAAATGTTACCCTGCCTCATAGGGTTATAAATGTTACTCTGCCTCATAGGGTTATAAATGTTACCCTGCCTCATAGGGTTATACATGTTACTCTGCCTCATAGGGTTATAAACGTTACTCTGCCTCATAGGGTTATACATGTTACTCTGCCTCATAGGGTTATAAATGTTACCCTGCCTCATAGGGTTATAAATGTTACCCTACCTCATAGGGTTATAAATGTTACTCTGCCTCATAGGGTTATAAATGTTACCCTGCCTCATAGGGTTATAAATGTTACCCTACCTCATAGGGTTATAAATGTTACTCTGCCTCATAGGGTTATAAATGTTACCCTGCCTCATAGGGTTATAAATGTTACCCTGCCTCATAGGGTTATAAAACTATTAGACTATGAAGTGAGGGAAAAGTAGATTATAAACATTGTATTTCTTTCTTCTTGTGAAATATCAATGATGGTATAATGACTGAATAATGTGATGACATGGTGAGTGTTGGGGAAGAAAGAAGACAAGCAAGTTGCCAGCCCGGGTGCACTTAGTCAGTGCTACATCAGCCCGGGTGCACTTAGTCAGTGTTACATCAGCCCGGGTGCACTTAGTCAGTGCTACATCAGCCCGGGTGCACTTAGTCAGTGTTACATCAGCCCGGGTGCACTTAGTCAGTGCTACATCAGCCCGGGTGCACTTAGTCAGTGCTGAAGGCAAGCAAGCGTGATGATACTGATGCACCGCTCTTGTCCTACGTCTTGCACAGCTGACAAGGCAACAATAGCTGTAAGCCGCTTTCTGTCATGTGGAACAGATGAGCACTTCAAGGACATCAGCTGGGAACACACACTTCTGCTGTCTCCTCTGTATCGCACCAACATGGACATAGAAGTACCATCTGCTGTCTCCTCTGTATCGCACCAACATGGACATAGAAGTACCATCTGCTGTCTCCTCTGTATCGCACCAACATGGACATAGAAGTACCTTCTGCTGTCTCCTCTGTATCGCACCAACATGTACATAGAAGTACCATCTGCTGTCTCCTCTGTATCGCACCAACATGGACATAGAAGTACCTTCTGCTGTCTCCTCTGTATCGCACCAACATGGACATAGAAGTACCATCTGCTGTCTCCTCTGTATCGCACCAACATGGACATAGAAGTACCATCTGCTGTCTCCTCTGTATCGCACCAACATGGACATAGAAGTACCATCTGCTGTCTCCTCTGTATCGCACCAACATGGACATAGAAGTACCTTCTGCTGTCTCCTCTGTATCGCACCAACATGGACATAGAAGTACCATCTGCTGTCTCCTCTGTATCGCACCAACATGGACATAGAAGTACCTTCTGCTGTCTCCTCTGTATCGCACCAACATGGACATAGAAGTACCATCTGCTGTCTCCTCTGTATCGCACCAACATGGACATAGAAGTACCACCATGTTGCTTTGACAGCTGAATAGAGAGTGCACTAACACAGTGCTCCTGATTATGCTGATCCCACTTCCTCTCAACAATGGACACTTTCTCCTGCAATAATGTCTTCCTGCTTCACTTCTGTCAAGCCAAGTTAGACATGTGTGACTAACTCTCCACTTGCTCCTTTTACCATTGGTCTACTTCTCCTGATACCAATACTACCTGCAAATATGTCTTCCTGTACAAGTGCCTGCTTTGTGTTTCCACCACACTGCAGGTACTTTATAGACTGATGTAGAAGTGTGTAGTTTGTGTTTCCACCACATTACACACTGCAGGTACTTTATAGACTGATGAAGTATTTTTTTTTCTAGTTGCTGTTGCAATCTCGTAAACAAGTCTGTGGGACTTTTTAAAAAATGAGGGTTCTGAGTTGTGGCTAGGACTAGCGCATATTGTCAGTTCAACCAATCACCAAACACCTGCTTATTTGAGTTGCTATGGAACTCAGTTTAGACCCTGCCTCAGAGTAGGAGCTAAAATGGTTCTAGGATCTGAGCACCGTAGTCCTTAGTTCACGACTAAAAATGGCCCGGGTACTAAAAAGGTTATAGGAACTCCAACAAGTCCCTACAGTCGGAAAAGGACTTATGATAGCACAGTTGTCTTTTGATATAATAGACAACAAACTCATTTCGTGCATCCCTGCTTTTTATCGCAGCAATATACATATTAGCATAACAAACTACCTTTTATCTTCAAAATCATGATAGTCCAGGATAAACTTAATATGACTATCCTGTTTTGCTTGTGTATTCTCCGTGCACAGACCCTCCCCTGACATCCCGCCTGATTAAAACTCTGGCCTCAGCTAGGATTCATGTCATTGTCGAGGACAATGTGATGATTTCCCAGTGGTGTCCGCAGCAGGGGACAATGCTCCGTTCTATCACTTTCTCAGATTGATCAGTTTATCTGTGCGGAACCTGAAATGTTTCCACCCAGCCAAAAAACCGGATTTGCTGGCTGGGACGACCGAGGTATCTGCCTGATAAGATATCTGAACTGAATCAAATCAGAAAATAATCCTCTCAAGATTAAGACTCCAACCTCGCATGTGAATCCACGTCTATGAAAATATGCATGCAGGATTTCATCTTCAATGAGCATATTTCTAAGATCTCATCTTAAAGGGGTCCTATTATGCAAAACCAACATTGCTTACCTATTAGTACCTGCTGTTGAGTATTTGGGACCTGTGTAACAAAGCAATGCTGGCTATCCAGACGATAGCCTGGGGTTTTAACTCTGTGTTTAGCACGCTTGCCTCCAATGGTGAAGGTCCCAGGTTAGAGTCCCATGCGGAGTGGGACGCAAAAAGGCAGGGACCGAATCAATTGGGTTAAATCTGCATAAATCCCAAAAATGTTAAATCAAACCATGAAGACTGTGCAGATATATTTATAAAACAATCTTACCTTCCTTCATACTTCCTCCAAACGAGCCGTTTGGAATTTGTCCCATTGGTGATGGTTTTCCCATTGTCAGCAGATTATCCATTTATGGTAGAGGTTTACCCAAAGTGCTTTGCGCTAGTCCACCATTGTAATCTACTATGTAGTCAATAAGTTCCTTCCTTGTTGTGGGACAGACTGGCTCGTACATGCACATGCATCCTCCGCTGCTGCCATTTCTAATATATATATACTTATATTTGTCAGTAGACTCCATATGGAAGTACTAAAAACCACCACAAAGATGACGGGAGAAGACACCGTTGAAAAATAAAACGGTGCATCCTGAAGAGACGGTCAGAAAGTGGCTTGAAGATGGTCTGTAAAACATCATCTATGCCACATTTGGACTGAGGAACCAGTGTTACATGTTAAGTAGACCACAAGGAAGTCTTTTACATGTACAAACCCTGTTTCCATATGAGTTGGGAAATGGTGTTAGATGTAAATATAAACAGAATACAATAATTTGCAAATCCTTTTCCAGCCATATTCAGTTGAATATGCTACAAAGACAACATATTTCATGTTCAAACTCATAAACTTTACTTTTTTTTTTTGCAAATAATAATTAACTTAGAATTTCATGGCTGCAACACGTGCCAAAGTAGTTGTGAAAGGGCATGTTCACCACTGTGTTACATGGCCTTTCCTTTTAACAACACTCAGTTTTGGTTTAGGAAGTGAGGAGACACATTTTTGAAGTGGAATTCTTTGCCATTCTTGCTTGATGTACAGCTTAAGTTGTTCAACAGTCCGGGGGTCTCCCTTCTCACATTGCAGGTGCCACACATTTTCAATGTCTGGACTACAGGCAGGCCAGTCTAGTACCCGCACTCTTTTACTATGAAGCCATGTTGTTGTAACACCTGGCTTGGCATTGTCTTGCTGAAATAAGCAGGGGCGTCCATGATAACAACATATGTTGCTCCAAAAGCTGTATGTACCTTTCAGCATTAATGGTGCCTTCACAGATGTGTAAGTTACCCATGTCTTGGCCACTAATACACCCCCATACCATCACACATGCTGCCTTTTACACTTTCACCCTAGAACAATCCGGATGGTTCTTTTCCTCTTTGGTCCGGAGGACACCACGTCCACAGTTTCCAAAAACAATTTCGTCAGACCACAGAACACTTTTCCACTTTGTATCAGTCCATCTTAGATGAGCTCAGGCCCAGCGAAGCCGATGGCATTTCTGGGTGTTGTTGATAAACGTTTTTTGCCTTGCATAGGAGAGTTTTAACTTGCACTTACAGATGTAGCGACCAACTGTAGTTACTGACAGTGGGTTTCTGAAGTGTTCCATGTGGTGATATCCTTTACACACTGATGTGGCTTGTTGATGCAGTACAGCCTGAGGGATGGAAGGTCACGGGCTTAGCTGCTTACCTGCAGTGATTTCTCCACATTCTCTTTGATGATATTACGGATTATTAGCTGCTTGAGAAAGGTTGTTCTTAAACTGTTCAACAATTTGCTCAGGCATTTGTTGACAAAGTGGTGACCCTCGCCCCATCCTTGTTTGTGAATGACTGAGCATTTCATGGAATCTACTTTTATAGCCAATCATGGCACCCACCTGTTCCCAATTAGCCTGCACACCTGTGGGATGTTACAAATAAGTGTTTGATGAGCATTCCTCAACTTTATCAGTATTTATTGCCACCTTTCACAACTTCTTTGTCACGTGTTGCTGCCATCAAATTATAACGTTAATGATTATTTGCAACAAAAAAAAAAATATGAGTTTGAACATGAAATATGTTGTCTTTGTAGCATATTCAACTGAATATGGCTTGAAAAGGATTTGCAAATCATTGTATTCCGTTTATATTTACATCTAACACCATTTACCAACTCATAATATGACCTTTGAAAAGAAATAAACCGAAGGTGACATGTAGTGTTTATTGACTGCAGTGTCCGTAACGCCACATAGGTGTGCTCTACCACACATTCATGAATATTCCAGAATCAAAGTTATTCATGAAAGGATTATGGTCTTATATTAAAGTGAAAAAAACAAAGATTCTATTTGCGACTTTTTCCACCTTATAAAAAGGTCAAAAACAGTTTGTGAGGTAATTGACTGTAGAACAGCACTAAGAGGACATCAAAGTTGACTAAATAGAGGATGTACGAGTCTTAACAAAGGTTCTGGATCATTACCTTTTCCAAGGGGAGAAATACACCACCTTTCTAAATTCCGGCGAGTTTCACCGGAGTGGACGTCAGGATTGTGACAATCAAAGTCACGTGATGGCACAGCGAGCTCGGTGTCTGACTGCGTAGCGTCCCGACCAACCACCATCACCTCCCCCATGTACAAACATCCTCCTAACACACTTGCTTCAATATGTGCAGACAAATATATTCTATGAAGTCAAGTATGTGGGAGACTAGCAGCTGTTTTTAGAGGCCAGGAAGCAGCTGACTAGAATTGATCTCTTACTCTCTGAGAAATGTTTGTCTGCACACTAGAATACTGTTCTAATATTTCAAGAAGACATGATGAAGGCAATCAGTCTATCCTCTCAACACGTGTGCTGTACGAGGTAGTTACCTGAATCACACTCCTCTCAATGGAATGGTCAATCTCAGACTATTTGAAGACAGCTCTGACAATGTCAGCCCACAGGTGCGTACCTACGACACAGCACACTGACGATTGGTCCTAGGATTTGTTCTAACTCAAACCCAAAAAAGACCTGCTTGATTCAGTTCATGAGCAGATCACACGTGATTCAAGGCATCCTCATCCTAGAATTTTCTTAAAACAACTTTTACATGAACAAACGTACTTCTTGAGAACTCGTTGAGGCATTTGGACAAAAGTATTTTTAGTGGCTTTCACGTGACATTTGTTAGTGTGATGTTGTCTGTAAGGTCTTGCTGGACAAGAGACATTTGTTAGTGCCATGTTGTCTGTAAGGTCTTGCTGGACAAGAGACATTTGTTAGTGTGATGTTGTCTGTAAGGTCTTGCTGGACAAGAGACATTTGTTAGTGTGATGTTGTCTGTAAGGTCTTGCTGGACAAGAGACATTTGTTAGTGTGATGTTGTCTGTAAGGTCTTGCTGGACAAGAGACATTTGTTAGTGTGATGTTGTCTGTATGGTCTTGCTGGACAAGAGACATTTGTTAGTGTGATGTTGTCTGTATGGTCTTGCTGGACAAGAGACATTTGTTAGTGTGATGTTGTCTGTAAGGTCTTGCTGGACAAGAGACATTTGTTAGTGTGATGTTGTCTGTGTGGTCTTGCTGGACAAGAGACATTTGTTAGTGTGATGTTGTCTGTATGGTCTTGCTGGACAAGAGACATTTGTTAGTGTGATGTTGTCTGTAAGGTCTTGCTGGACAAGAGACATTTGTTAGTGTGATGTTGTCTGTATGGTCTTGCTGGACAAGAGACATTTGTTAGTGTGATGTTGTCTGTAAGGTCTTGCTGGACAAGAGACATTTGTTAGTGTGATGTTGTCTGTAAGGTCTTGCTGGACAAGAGACATTTGTTAGTGTGATGTTGTCTGTAAGGTCTTGCTGGACAAGAGACATTTGTTAGTGTGATGTTGTCTGTAAGGTCTTGCTGGACAAGAGACATTTGTTAGTGCCATGTTGTCTGTAAGGTCTTGCTGGACAAGAGACATTTGTTAGTGTGATGTTGTCTGTAAGGTCTTGCTGGACAAGAGACATTTGTTAGTGTGATGTTGTCTGTATGGTCTTGCTGGACAAGAGACATTTGTTAGTGCCATGTTGTCTGTAAGGTCTTGCTGGACAAGAGACATTTGTTAGTGTGATGTTGTCTGTATGGTCTTGCTGGACAAGAGACATTTGTTAGTGTGATGTTGTCTGTAAGGTCTTGCTGGACAAGAGACATTTGTTAGTGTGATGTTGTCTGTAAGGTCTTGCTGGACAAGAGACATTTGTTAGTGTGATGTTGTCTGTATGGTCTTGCTGGACAAGAGACATTTGTTAGTGTGATGTTGTCTGTAAGGTTTTGCTGGACAAGAGACATTTGTTAGTGTGATGTTGTCTGTAAGGTCTTGCTGGACAAGAGACATTTGTTAGTGTGATGTTGTCTGTAAGGTCTTGCTGGACAAGAGACATTTGTTAGTGTGATGTTGTCTGTAAGGTCTTGCTGGACAAGAGACATTTGTTAGTGTGATGTTGTCTGTAAGGTCTTGCTGGACAAGAGACATTTGTTAGTGTGATGTTGTCTGTGTGGTCTTGCTGGACAAGAGACATTTGTTAGTGTGATGTTGTCTGTAAGGTCTTGCTGGACAAGAGACATTTGTTAGTGTGATGTTGTCTGTAAGGTCTTGCTGGACAAGAGACATTTGTTAGTGTGATGTTGTCTGTAAGGTCTTGCTGGACAAGAGACATTTGTTAGTGCCATGTTGTCTGTATGGTCTTGCTGGACAAGAGACATTTGTTAGTGCCATGTTGTCTGTATGGTCTTGCTGGACAAGAGACATTTGTTAGTGCCATGTTGTCTGTATGGTCTTGCTGGACAAGAGACATTTGTTAGTGTGATGTTGTCTGTAAGGTCTTGCTGGACAAGAGACATTTGTTAGTGTGATGTTGTCTGTAA